>NW_012267236.1:15890559-15939063 GCF_000151885.1 Dipodomys ordii
TCGGGGCGGGACGAGGCCCGCCCGCGGATCGGGGTCGCCTTGCAGGACCTGGGGGGACCCTCGCCGCGCCCCGACTTCCCCGTGCTTAAAAGGGTGCGCGGATACTTCGGTCTGGATTTACCGAGGAACCCCAGATTCTTGGAACGACAGCTGGATTATCCGACAGATTGGTTTTTGTTTCTTCTCTGCCTTCTTGTTCCTGTCTGTCTGTCTGTCTGTCTGTCTGTCTATCAGGCATCCTTTCCTTTTAATGTTACACAAACGAACTGGGGCAGAAACTCCTTTGGGACTTGAGGAAAGCAGGACCCGAGGGTAGAGAAAGGGTCGCAAGAGCAATAGGGTGTAAGGGAATTCTGTGATCCTTCCTAGAAAGAGCAACTCTTGGAGGTTTAAACCCCGGAGACAAGTTACCACGAGCTGTTTTTTACTCTGCACAATTAGTGAGCAAAAGATTAAGCCAGTGTTTGAAAGATAAAGCCATTCAGGCTTGTATATATTCAGAGGAAAAGTCTAGAGTCCCGGACTTTTAAGAAGGTGCTCGCACAGTATACTATATACCGAATCCTGCAAATGGTTTCAAGGAGTGCTGAGATGATGGAACATGAAATTTCTGCTTAGATTTACTTTTACCCTTAGTCTCTAAATTAACAGGGTTGTTTTTTCTAATGCGGAATGTATATTCCAAATTTCTTTGCCTAAATGGATTGTAAGTACAAAAAAGTTAAGACGCCCTTTTTATGTTGCATTAAAAACAGACAGAAGCAAGTGTCTGATCTTTTGCAGTAGTATAGTCTCTTCCCATGTCAATTCCTAAGTCCCTGGATTCTTAAATATATGAAGAGAAGGCTGTGTTGTGTAGTTACATGTAATATCTATCTGTAATTAGTGAAACCTGGCCAAAAAAACGTACAAAGTACATATTAAAGTTTACTGAGTGCCAAGTCTGCAGAATTTTATATAAAACGCGCATAAATCTTAACTATTTTGTTAGGAAAATTAATCAGAGATACACTTGGCTACCTCGCTGGATGGACTCAGTGGTAGAGTACTTGCTTAGTATGCTAAAAACGTTGGGTTCAATCTCAGTGAACCTGCCCCCATCCCAAAGTACTTAATTTAGGAATTTATAAATAACAAAATGTTAGCATAATTATATGCATTATAGTTGAGAAATAGTAAAATGTCACCGTTTATATACACAAACCTAAATCTAGTTGAATTTCAGGTCAAGCATCACTTAATCTGTGTTAATGATAGTACTTTTTATTCTCTAGAAAATGAGTTACCTCTTTCCTAACATTCTTTCCTTAGTTAACAAGTTGTAACTATCTGTAGTCTTTTCTCCACTTCATAAGCCACTTCTATTGCAGAAGATATTTTACTACCCCACTGGTGTAGCTCACTATCCTAGGTGTGCAAGTGTCTTCAGACAATATGTATCTCCACTCCTTGGCATACCTGCTTTGTATATAGAATGGCAGGTAGAATTAGGTGAGAAGTTGAAATACAAAATGAAATTTTATGAAACAGGCCCAATATTTTCATTGGCTTTACTAGGCACATTTAAAAGGATATATGGAATACTTTTTGTTGTTTTAATGAGTGACATCCAAAGTAAAGAACAAATTAATTACCATTTTTACTGCCCATGAATAATTAAAACGCAGTGTTTCACCAAATAGGAACTTGGACATTAAAGAATTTTGAGTTCCTGTTTAACAAACCTGCATTGCTAGGCTCCCCTAGCTTGTAGTTATTTGCATAAGTTCAAGTCTTTATCTCACACCTTAATTTCCCTTGCAAAAAAAAGGCATTACTTAAAAGGATGTTGAACATCACAGAAAATGTTTTAAAAGCTCTTTGTGTAGTTACTCATATGTTGGTTCTATTCATCTGAAGTTTTACCCAATTTTAAGGATCTTTTGGCTTCCTCTTTGTTGTTTATTCCTGATATTGCCAGTCTTCTGATCTTTATGGTGTAGAAACTAATCTTCACTGACACTCTTTCTTCTGCTTACTGTGTTGAGACCACTGAGATTCTGTTGGAATGTTAATTGTATTGCCAGACAAGCTTCATATTTCTCCTAATTGCGTTAATCTTACCTATTTTTCATCTACTTCTTAATACATTTTCTTCTATTATTTCCTTTGATTTCAAAATACACTATAATGTATTTAATTCAGAACATTAACAATGAAGTTGTTTAATATAGAATCAATGTCTTTTGGCGAGTGGAATTGGGAATCTACCACAGCTTCTGAGTGGCAGTAATAAGTTCATATTGTATTTCTGAAATATCCTATGTATCTACAAGCTGCAATAATTCCTTAGTTATGGATTTTTAATTTATATGAGCTCCTAATTTCCTGTGTATCTATACACTACAGTCCCTTAGTTACTAATTTTTGTGTGTGTTTATATGTGCCTGTACTGGGTTTTGAGCTCAGGATGTAGCACTTGCGTGTCGACTTTTTTGCTTCAGACTGGTACTTTACCACTTGTACTTGAGCCCTGATTCCACTCCTAGTTTTCTTCCTTGGCTAGCTTTGAACCATGATCCTCAAATCTCAGCCTCCTGGATAGGTAGGATTATAGGCATGAGTGCCTGGCACCTGCCCTGATTTTTCTTTTTTTTGAAATTGTATATTTTTTATTGCAAAGTTACTGTACAGAAGGGTTACAGTTACAAGTAAGGCAATAAGTACATTTCCTATCAAGTGTTGTTAACTCCCTCCTTTGGTTTTCCCTACCATCCCTTGCCGCCCTATTCTCCCCCCCACCAGTTGTAAAGTTCGTTTTCAACATAGTGTCTTGTACATCTCATTGCTACAATAGGTCAGCTTGTATCCTTATTTCAGCATTCTGATTTTTCTTTTGAATTTATTTTTTTATTGATGATCTTCAGATGATGAGTGCTTACTGTATCAAGTATGGAGGTTTCTCCACATAGAGCTCCCCTATGACTCAGCAGTCCCACTTTTGGGCATTTACCCAAATGATCACAAACAAGACCATACTAAAGCTACACAACTATATTTATTGCTGTATTATTTACCATAGCTAAGATACGGAACCAACCCACATGCCTCTCAGAAGATGAATGGATCAAGAAAATGTGGTATATATACACAATGGAATTCTGTGCCTTCATCAGAAAGAATGACATTGCCCCATTTGTTAGAAAATGGAAAGACTTGGAAAAAATTGTATTAAGTGAAGTAAGCCAGGCCCAAAGAAATATAGGTCCCATGGTTTCCCTTAATTGCAATAACTAGTATATGTCTGAATCAAGCAGAAAAGGTCAGATAACTTGATGTTAGGGGAATGAACCCCAAGATATGTATTCAAAAATTTTTTTCTTTCATGCGATTGTTTCTAACATATTTATAAGATGATTTCTTTGTTGCTTTGTATGTCCCACCCTCACAGTATAACCACTGCTTTCACTGTATTTGATGTCGGTATAATTTGTGGAGGGGAAGAGCAAAAACAAATCGTTTAACTAGGGATACAGGTGGACCCATTGCAACAGTGAGATATACAAGTTGTTATGTCGAAAAACAAACTTTACAACTTTGGTGGGTTGGGGGGGAGGATTGGGTGGGGAGAGGTGAGGGGAGTATGGGAAGGAATGGGAAGGGGAAACAAAGAGGAAGCAACAATGCTTGATAAGAAATGAACTTGTTGGGCTGGGAAGGTGGCTCAGTGGTAGAGCACTTGCCTTGCATGTATGAGGCCCTGGGTTTGATTCCTCAGCACCATATGAGCAAAAAGAAAAAAGCCGGAAGTGGTGCTGTGGCTCAAGTGGTAGAGTGCTAGCCTTGAGCTGAAGAGCTGAGGGATAGCGCCCAGGCCCAGAGTTCAGGCCCCATGACCGGACCCAAAAAAAAAAAAAAAAGAAATGAACTTGTTATCTTGCCCATGTAATTGTAACTCCTCTGTACGGTATTTTCACAATAAAAAAATAAATTTATTTTTTTTAATTTTAATTTTATTTTTAATTGTAAAAAAGTAAATATCAAATTGTATAAAGCTTTATCAATATATTGAAAAGCCCAGAGGAGCTTTCTTGTTTGTTTATTCCAGAATATTTAAAACACCTTTTATGTGTGCTTATGTGTCTATCTGATTGATAACAGCTTTACTATTTTAACCTTATCTACTTCTTAATACATTAATAACTTTTTGAAAATATTAGCATTAAGTTACAAAGTGATACCTGGTTTTTTTGTTCCTTTTGTTACTACTATTATTACTGTTGTTGTTTTGAGACAATCACCATCTCCTGTTTTAAGAGACCTCACCCTTATCCCAGTCCTAAGTTCACAGGCCCATGCCACTGTGTACAGTGTGATTATTAATTTAAAAGGTGAATCGCTCAGTATTTGTTAGATGAAAGTTACCTTGGCAACCTAGTAGCAAACCACGAATCCTCAGGCTCTACCCAGCAAATAAAAAAGTCATGAAATATTTAGTGTGTATTATCTTCTGTGTAACATAGAATCTCACATTTATTGTAAGAACCTCATTACACTAAGCCTAGTGCATCTCCCTTCCCACTAATTTTACTTGAAAAATTGTTTTCTATTCTGATGACCAAATCGGTTTACAATGACTAAATGCCTGCCATCAGGTCATATGTTAATTAAAATAGTGCCTAAAAGGACATTCAGTGTTGTACAAACCAGAAAATAATAGTTTCTTTTGCTCTTCTGTGATAAATTACTGCTAAGTAATTGATATGGGAGAAAAGAATGGCAGAAACAGAAGAAAGTGTTGCTGGAAGAATAATGATCTGGGAGCTGAATATATTACTATACATTGCTTTTTCTTAAATAACTAAAAATGTTTGATTTTGAAGTTTTTACTTAAATAATAGATTCAAAACCAACATGAAATTATTTGCTGAAAAGGATGGTAGTGTTAAATAGTTGTGACTATATGGAACTATTCTCTGGAAAGGAATTTAGGTTAAATGCCTTTGGATAATTATAATCCAATAAATGGCATTTAATTTATGTATATCATGGTGAAGCCTGAGTTTAGTATGATCTATCAGTTCTCATACTTTGTAAAAGTGTTTTTATACATCTCTTGAAGTCTTGTGTAGATTCTGGTTTACTTGCTCTAGAATGTGGCCTGATATTTTAGATACTAGAAGTTCCCACAACATAGAGGTGCTGCTTGCTGGTCTTTGAATCAGACTTGGTAGTCTACAAACAGCTTCTCCACTGTTCTAACTTAATTACTTGCTAGGTATGTATACTTTTTAGTTTATAGCACTATTTCAAGGATTTATTTATCTCTTGCATTTTGCAAAATGTGGTGCAAGGATCCTTGAAACTTCATTTGAGTGTGTAATGGAGTTCTCTAGAGGCTACATGATGTAATGATGTCATTGATGTATGGAATGTATATTGTATGTTTTTAGATTTCTCAGGTTTAATTTCTAGTGTGGTAAATATAAACAAAAGCTCTTTGATGCCCTTGTAGATTTTAACTTTACATTTTATAATTTTTTGGAAACTAGATGAGGTTGATTAGAGAACAGAGAAACAACTAGCTTTGTGTATCACTGCTTCAGAATGTTCTTTGGACTGCTCAGGAAGAGGAGGGAAAAGGGAAAATGGAAAAAGAGAGTATGAATAGCTAGCACATTTCAAGTATATATGAGGGCAGCATAGGTAGAGAGAAGAGAAACAGATTCTGGGTGGGTGGGGACCAGTGGGAGATGATTGTGATAATAAAGAAGATTGAATACTGTCCAAAGAGATTACTATAGAGACTATGCAAATGGAACCAGGGAACCAGGAAACCTGTTGGGGGATTCCTCATCCTAGAGGGAACAACCAATATGAAGGGGGAGGAGGGTGGTGAGAGTCATTGGAATGTAATGTAAACTTGTGGAAATATAACAAGGAAATCTCTTTTTGTGTAACTGATTTATGTCAATAAAAACATGCTTCTTTAAAGAATTAAAAATCAGAAATCTTATTTAATTTTCTGTAGATCACTTGTAAACACAGGATGAGTACTCTGAATAATCTTAGAAGGTACTGTGCTATTTCTGCTAAGTAGCTCTAAGCAACTAGAAGCTGCTGCTTCACAAATAAAATCTTTGTGAATTTAGGAGTTAAAACATTCAGGTGGGTTCATATCAATACAGTTTGGCCTTGGCCATGAAAAACTGAAATAAAATCAGATGAATTACATGAAACTTTTTTTTTTTTTTTTGTGCGGGAATGAGGAGGGGAGGTGGTGGATGTAGAGCTTGAAAACTCAGGGCCTAGGCACTGATGATGAGCTTTTTTGCATAAGGCTAGCACTCTGTCACGAGCCACTTCCTGTTTTCTGGTGGTTAATTGGAGATAAGAGTATCATGGACTTTATCTGCCCTGTCTGGCTTTGAGCTGCAGTCCTCATATCTTAGCCTCCTGAGTAGCTAGGATACACGTGTGAGCCACTGGTACCTGTCTACATGACACTTTTTTTTTTTTTTGGGTCATGGGGCCTGAACTCTGGGCCTGGGTGCTGTCCCTCAGCATTTCAGCTCAAGGCTAGCGCTCTACCACTTGAGCCACAGCGCCACTTCCGGATTTTTTCTTTTTGCTTATGTGGTGCTGAGGAATTGAACCCAGGGCCTCATGCATGCAAGGCAAGCACTTTACCACTGAGCCACCTTCCCAGCCCCTACATGACACTTTTTAAAGTGTATTACTTACCTGGAAATTAAAAGTCCAATTCCGGTCTCAAAATGCTAAAGAGTCAGTAGAGCTGGGTTCCTTTGTGGAGGTTCTAGGGAAATCTTTTTCTTTTTCTTTCCAACATTTTTTTTTTATTTCATGCCACTTTTCCCCCATGCAGGATAGAGGACTTTAATTTACTTTTTAATTTAATTTTTAAAGTCAAATTAGTGGACCTAGTACTTAAAATTTAATAAACTCTGTATGACTTATCTTGTTATGATTAATGCTTATTATGTAATCATATAGGTACTATATTTGATTTACTTCATTGTTTTTATGAAATTTGTTCAGACCTGATGGCCAAAAGAAAGGAAGAAAATTTCTTGTCTCCTGAAAATGCAAAAAGACCAAGACAAGAAGAATTAGAGGATTTAGATAAAGATGGTGATGAAGATGAATGTACAGTTTCTTTCACTAATGGTACCTCTACTTTGGTAAGTGTAAAATTACCAAGTTCTAGTTTTCGGTTGATTTATTCTTTGTGTATATTTTATCAATGATAATTTGTAATCAGGATACAGCAATATACTTTTTAAAGAGGTGAGGTAAAATAACTTCTGAGTGTTTTGGAAGTTTTATGACCAAAGACTGTGGGCATCAAAACATAAGGAAATAGAGGCTAGTGACTATGTAAGTCTAGAACTTTTTGTGAGGAATTTAACGTGCGTATAACCCAGCACATGTTCCAGAGAAATAGTTGTCTTCATGAAAAATCCTGCATATATCTAGGAGCTTTATTTGTAATAGCTAAACTCTGGAAACAACCATGTATTATTCAGTAAGCAAATACAACTGTACACCTATCCCAAGAAACACTGCTTAACAATGCAGAGAAGTCAATGACAAAACAACTGAGTATATTCCAATTACATTTTAAATGATTCCATTTAAATTCATGAAATCACAAGTTATAGAAAGGGAGAACAGACTAGTGGGTAAGGTATTGGGTGGTTATTGAGTGGGATGTGTATTGAGTGTAACCGTGATGGGGCTGCTTAATGGGTGCTTGTGATGGTAGAAATGCTCTGTCAGGACCTTGGCTGTGATATTGTGCTTTAGTCTTGTAAAATGTTCCCTAGGAAAAGAGGACAAACATACAATCCATATTTTATAATAAGTGCATGTGAAACTGCACTTATCTCAAAGTTGAAGATTTTTTTTAGAAAATCATGAATCATTTTGATACTTATATGTAGATATACATTAGTTTTCTCTTTAATCAGAATGTGTCTAATACAGAGATGGAGTTTCTAAGCCACTAAAAATGATAATAAGTCATGCCTATAATTCTAGCTTCTCAGAAAGCTGAGATCTGAGGATCGAGATTCATAGCCAGCCCGGTTAGGAAAGTGTGAGAGACCCTTATCTCCAGTTAGCCACCAGAAAACCAGAAGTGGTGCTGTGGCTCAAAGTGGTAGAGTAATAACCTTGAGCAAAAAAGCTCAGGGACAGCATCAAGGCCCTGAGTACAAGCCCCACAGCGGACCAAAAGAAAAGTGCCATTTAACTGATCTGCAGTAGCTGATTTTACTTCAATTATTCATGATATGAACCTACCTGGGATTCCTCTTCACTAGGACATTTAGCAGTATCTGGATTTGTTTTTGGTTGTCATAGTTGGTGGGCAGATGCTATGGGCATCTGGTGAATAGAGACAGAACTGTAGATGCTACTAAATATTCTCCAGTGTGAAGTACAAATGATCTGATCAAAATGTCATTTTTGTTATATTATAAAACTTTAATTTTTCTAGAATTAGTGGTGACTCCGAAAATTTCCCATTAATCATTAAAGTTAATATTATTCACTTCTTGTAACTTTTTGTATTGTTAATACTAATTGGTCTTTTGTTACAAATGTTCATATGATGACATTGAGGGAATTGGGCAGACTTATGTTTTTTCTCCACTGTTATTTATTAATAGACTGCAGCAGAAGTTGGAATAATCGAGAGCATTCAGCTAAGAAACTTCATGTGCCATTCTATGCTTGGACCTTTTAAATTTGGTTCTAATGTCAATTTTGTTGTTGGCAACAATGGAAGTAAGTGGTTTGCTCCTCTTTTTTATTGTACTATGGGATTACAATGTATGAGCTTTTTGAAATTGATATTTGCGTTTTTAACTTGTGGTTATGAATATTCTTAATATTTGTTGTCAGTTTACACTTAAACTATTGAATTAATTCTAAGTATTATTCAAGTAATAGGGATTGACTCCCCCATCCCCCCACTTTTTTTGAGACCAGCTCTCACTATTTTGCCCAGGCTGACTTTGAGCTACTGGGCTCAGTTGACCTTCTGCCTCAACCTACTTAGTAGCTAGGAGTCAGGCATGTGCCTGGAAACTTATTTTAAAATTTATTTATCTTGAAATCCATGCCATAAAAAGGTGACTGAGTGAAGTCAAGATAGCCTTTTGTTTTAAGTGGAATAAAATTGTTGTAGATTGCAAATGAAGTACCTCAGAATCCAAATTTGACACCAACAGTTCTTTCCCTTGTGATTTATAAAATCTATAAGTGTAGATAGTATTCATGCTTGAGTGAAATATAGATTGTTTAGGTCTCATTTGGAACAAAACTGAGATGTTCCAGGCAGATTGCTCATTCCAGATGTTTAGAAAAGTAGATTATATAAATGTCCTAGCTACCCAGAAGATGGAGAGTTTGATTATCGAGGTTTATAACTATCCCAGGAAGACACATCCAAGAGACCCTTATCCCCAAATGTCAGAAGTGAATGTATGGTTCAAGTGATAGAGTGCCAATTGTGAGCCAAAAGAGCTGAACAAGAAGGTGAGGCCCTGAGCTTAAGCACCTGTATCGGTTCACCCCCCCCCCCCCAGGAAGAAAAACCAATATATGTATGGGAAATGTGAATAACCTTACATGGTTTTGTCATGTGGTCTTGGTGGGGAAGGGTAGAAACTGACACTGGAGAGTTGTCATAAACTATATTGCAGAGGATCTTGAATTTTATAATAAAGATTTTTTAAATTTTGTTCATAACTGTCAGTGAGGAGCCCCATAAAAGTCTTGAGGAAACATGGCCAGCGTTTTTGAGACAAACTGGCCACAGTGGAAGATGAATTAGAAAGGTGAAACATGGAGGGCAAAGGGTGAAAACTGGGAAGGACAGTTCCATTCTTGTTCTTTGGTTATCCTTCTCTTCCCTTCATTCCAGAAGGAAAAAGGTTGGGGAGAAAAGTATGGACAGAGAACAGGATCAGTACTATAGGGAAAAGGAGGTCAGGCAAGAATCATAGCTTCTTTTTTATAGGGCAAGTGGCCCCCTGAAATGGTACTGGGGCTTGAACTGAGGGAAGGGCCTCAATGCTTTCTAGGCCAGTGGTTCAAGCATTTGTTACCCTCCAGTCTATTTTACTTTTGTTTTTTCTAAAGGGTTTCATTTTTTAATGTGTTGATCAAGGAGTTCAGAAAATAGTTACCATGTTGTAGGTGATTGTTAAGTGGTTTTGAAATTGTAGAAAGGGTAAAAAGAATGATTTTTAAAGAACTAGACAACAACAATATGCCAAAATACAATGCCAAAATATTATGTAACATCTGTGTAACATTGTCAGTGTTTTTCTATGTAAGTTTTTCAACAAGTATGTGAGTGTACAGTATGCTTAGATATTGAGGTGCATCACTGAATGAAAGACAGAGTTCCTGTGCATATGGAGCTTTGCATTTAGGGATGTTAAAATAGTTTCTAATGTCTGAGACTTTGTGATATATAATTAAATTAGCCAGGCACTGGTGATTGACACCTGTAATCATAGCTATTCGGGAGATTGAGATCTGAGGATCTCAGTTCAAAGCCATCCTAGGCAGGAAAGTCCGTGAGACTCTTAGCTCCAATAAACCACCACAAAACTGCAAGTGGCGCTGTGGCTTTAAGCATTAGAATGCTAGCTTTGCACAAAAGAGCTCAGAAACAGCACCCAGGCTGTAAGTTCTAGCCCCATGACTGGCAAAAAAATAAATTGGGTTATATAATTAAATTAACAAATATAACTAAGTTAGAATGTAATGAAAATGATACAAACTTAGTACATAAATGTAAATGGAGGAATAAGTTAATTTATTAGTTTGATGAACCAAAGTGATATGGTTCTTGAAAGGTACAATTAAAATCAGCTGGGCGCCGGTGGCTTACGCCTGTAATCCTAGCTACTTAGGAGGCTGAGGTCTGAGGGTCTGGTAGAAAACCAGCCCGGGGAGGAAAGGCCATGAAACTCTTATCTTCAAAAAAGCCACTAGAAAACCCGAAGTGGTGCTGTGGCTCAAGTGGTAGAGGGCGCGCCTTGAGCTGAAGAGCATAGGGACAGTGCCCACTCCCAGAGTTAAAGCCCCGTGACCGACCCCCCCCCCCAAAAAAAAAAAAAAGTTAAAAAAATCAACATTAAATATTTCAAGATACATGTCCAACCTGTTTGCTGCTTTGGCACTGGAAGAAAATAATATAAATTTATAGCGTTTTATTTTAAGACAGGACTAATTCATTCATAAATCTTTTTGCACCAAATTATAGATGTCAGCCTTGTGTGAATTTTTCAAACCTGTTTCTTTAGGTGGCAAGAGTGCCGTCCTTACAGCTCTCATAGTCGGTCTTGGTGGAAAAGCAATTGCTACCAATAGAGGATCCTCTTTAAAAGGTTTTGTGAAAGATGGACAGAAGTAAGTGCTTTCTGCATGTACTTTTAATTTCTTACGCAATAAGCAGCTGCTGTAGAATCTCACTTCATATAGACCAACAGGAATGGAGTAGCTTCTAGAACTGGAGCAGGGATTTCATAGCTTTTCATTCGTGACCCATTGTTTTGGGGAATTACTGGTACATCCTGCCCTCCTGTACAATGCTCTTGTTACTTTTCTGGACTCCATTTATCTACTTGTATACATTGTACCTTTTAGGGTCTTGAACTGAATCCAACATCACAGGACCATATTGATATGATGATGGTGAGAGCAAATTCACTGATTAGCCATGGTGTTTTTGCACAAAATTGCTTTCCATAGTTTGCTAAGAATTTCAAAATAGTATCCTATTTTTCTGACTTTGATTTTATATCCTTAATGAGTATGATCATGCTATTATATATTGGTGTTAATAGTCAAAGTTTCTAAAATTCTAGGCACTGAGTACATTAGAGAAAATGAGCAATCTTGCACTGGGAAAGAATGTAACAGAATTGAGGACCTTTAGTTGTATGAGACACAAGGATTTTTTCAGAGTTATATGGTGATGTAAAAATCACAAATCATTTTTTTTAATCTACTGATGGAAGACTTGGCTAAACAGTTGTTACTCTTTCCTGGCTTCACATTTATATTTTTCTGTAAATTGCCTTCATATATTAATTGTTGTATTAATTATCCATTGCATCATTGTGGACTTGTTACCTTTGCCTACTAACAGTTCTTTCTCCAGACTGATTTCTCTCCTGGCTCTCTTTCTTTTTCCTTGTTCTGCTCTTCTTTAATTTCCCTCCCATAACAGATAACACACAAATTCATATTCTCCTCTCTGTCTCTTGCTTTCTCAGGCTTTCTCTCTGAGCTGCAGCCTCAGTCCCTCTTCATTCTTCTTCATATTACACCATATACCACTGAAAGAATCCTTGTCTCTCGGGACAACTAAGGCCTTAAATTCTATTATTTTCTCTCCCAGTATATCTAATGTACTCAATGCCTAGAATTATAGAAATGTTGACTATTAATACCAATATACAATAGGTTATATAGTAGACTTTCCTTTTCTATAACTATTCAAGAATCCAACCTGAATAAGATACATATTGCTCAAAAGATTTATAGTTCCTTCTAAGAGAAGAAAAGATACATAGAAAATAACTTCTGAGCCACATAATCACCTCCCTGCTCTTTCCCAATTTATATTTCTTAACATCAGATAGTTTTATTTTTTTAATTCCCAAGTAATTGAAAAATGAAAATTTCTTTAATTCTAATCTTAGAAAAATCATTACTGTACCATGCATATTAAACGTCTGCTGTTACCATAATGCTTTATTATGTAATTCAGAGCCATCAACAATGTAATGTTGATACAATCTTTATATGAAAATGTATCACTTATCTATATGATGTGAAACAGCCACAATTTAATGTTTTCTGTGTGAATATGATGTTGCTTTTTTGCACAGAATAGTTGATTACATTTTATTAAGCATAATATTGTCAGGCACAGTATCTTTAACAGTTTTCTTTAGGAGACTGTGCCATCAACCTTCAATGAAAAGTTAATGTTCTAATGATTTACAGATTATTTAGATTTTTGAAAATCATAACCTACTATTATAACTGCACTTTACCTCTATGTGACTTAACTCAGCCTCATTGTTTTAGCTCAGCAGATATCTCAATAACATTACGGAACAGAGGAGATGATGCCTACAGGGCAAATGTGTATGGTGACACCATCGTGGTACAACAGCACATCAGCGTGGATGGAGGCCGGTCTTACAAACTAAAAAGTGGAGCTGGTTTGTGTTTTCATTTTATATGAAATACTAGTAAATCCTCAAATATTCATTTAAAGGACACTTTTTCTCAGACATTTGAAACCACAACAAATCTGATTATTCTAAGGGACATTCTGGGTGCAGTGCTATGATTACAGAATTTGATGGATTTGATACAGGCTGTGACATTTTGTTCTCAACTGCAAATCCTTTCCTTTTTATGATTTCTACAGAGATAGCTGAGGGAAAAAGAAGGGAGGTTCAGGTTTAGAGTTATTGGAAAGAAGAGATTAGTGAGAAACAAGGTAATATGGTTAGTTGCAAGAAGAAATAGGTACTTAACTGCATATCACATTCTTTCTTTCTCTGTATACTTCTGTTATGACTAGGATATCAACCCAGTCCATTCAGATTTAGGCATACTTAGTTGTACCTTTTTTGTTGACACAATGAAAGGTAATTAGTAGTTACATTTTGTAAATAATCATACATTTTTTTCCTGTATTATTGCTCTAGAAGCAGTCTGGTCATTTTATGTTTCTTACAACTAGGGACTTTAGTTTCTACTAAGAAAGAAGAGCTGGTTGCAATTCTTGATCACTTTAACATTCAGGTAAGACAAATTTGATTTATTAAGTTGATACAACTGTTTTTTTTGGTATGGTTTTACGTGTGGCATATAACAATTAAAATGATCTTGTAAATAAATTGACTACCAGAAGAATGGTTGTACTATAAATTTTTTAGTGAAGCTCTTTAAAATTTCCCAGTGTAACATGATTTTTTTTTCTTTTTCTTTTTTTTGGTGGCTGTATTACTTGAGACATATTTATGTTCAGTCGATTTTCTTACATTCTTGCCCAGGGCTGGCAGTTCCCTTACCTCAACTTCCAAGTAACTGGTGGGATTAGAAGCATGCAACACCATATCCACCTAGTTCTTTGGGGTAGACTCACCATCTTTTTTGTCCAGGCTGATCTTGTACATATGGTCTCCTATTTCCACCGCCCAAGTAGCTGGGATTACAGGTGTGAACCATACCATGCCTGACTTGAGCATGAAGTTTAATGTTTAATATAGTACCTTTAATTTGATATAGCAGTAAAGAACATTTAGTCTGAACTGATATGTGCTAAAATTAATGTTGATAAGGCTGTAGAACTTCTTTGCTTTCTTCTGCATTCAAAATACTAGGTAATTCTTGAAGGAAGAACGTTTCTTCTGAAAAGAAACAAACATTTCTTTATGTACTCTGAAGTTATTGATCACACTTGCAAGAGACAAGGTTTGAGTCCTTTCTGTTAAGATACTTCGGCTGAATTAATTGAAATAAGGAATATGTATTCCTCTAACACTAACAGTGGAATTATCTTAGAGATCATATGCTTCAGATCCTTTGTTTTGCAGGTGAGAAACTGAAAGTCAGCAAAAAGATAAATTTGCACCTAAGGATGTAAAGGTGTGGTTTTTGTTAGAGTCTGGGTTGGATCTTTGGCATCTTTGTTTCATTCTACTATTCTGTCTGTAGTACCTATCCCAGGATTAAAAATACCAAAACTAATTATCAAAGAAAAAAAACAATTAGTAGTTTGCGTCTTTTATCCAGTTTGAGTTAGGAAAAAGCCATCTAAGAACATATGGGATGCTGTATACTAGGGTAGCTACTAATTTTTCAATTACATATTTCAAGTGGTCAAAAGGGCCTTTGACCACTTGAAATATGTAATTGAAAAATTGAAATTTAGATTGTATTAAACTTCATAAAGAGAAAAAACACCATATGGATTGGACTTCCATTTTGGACAATGCAGGTTTTAAGACACTATCGTTAAAAATTGAGGACAACCAGATAATAGAGCAAATACTTTCCAGCCTAGAACATAACATTTCATTAAAAATAATCCAAAAGCCCTAACGTTAGAATTAAGGAACCATCAGTGTTGGGAGAATCTTGCGCATTCAGTATAGTTGCATACTTTATGCTTGCCCTGGGGGATCTCTACTTGATGGTCCTGCAGTAAGCACAGTGGTTGGAAATCACCTCTACCCTGGGCTTCTTATAACTTCATTAGAAAGCTTTCATTTTGTGGAAAGTTGAATAAAGCCTATTTCTATGTATTCCTACAGCCTTGAAAATATAAAACCTATTTATTTTCTCTTGAAATACTTGGCATTTATTACCATGAATCATTTAATTCTCCTCCTATATTGTCTTATTAAGCCATAAATAAAGATATGGGTTCACTGATCAAAAAAAGACTGGAGTTAGCAGAGTACAATATAGTAGCTTTTGTCCACACATAGATGCTAAGCATTCAAGGTGTTAATCAGCTCAAATTGAGATATGCTGAAATGCAAAGTGCTAGACTTTAAACTTAATGTTTCTTTTTTGTTGATTACATATTAAAGATAGCACTTTTGTACTAAATAGATTAATATACATTAGTAGCACTTTGTACTTTTGGCATTTTTAATGTGAAATACTAAAATTTTAAATTTTATGTGTGGATAGCATGTTTCTATTGGCTTGTGATAACCTAGAATAATTAGGACAGAGAGTGTATTTAGAATTTTCTTGAATTAATCTGATTATTTCTCCTGTGTTGCCTATTCCGAGGTATTAAAAGGTAAATCTACAAAATTCTCCCATAACCCTAAGAATTGCATACGGACTAAAAGCCCATTTCATATACAATCAAAGTGTTACAGAAAAAGACAATAAATGTTGATGAAGTGATTAATCCCAAATTGTTGATAAAATATCTGATAATAAAGCTAATGTGTAAAATTTTACTTTGAAGTGTCCAGATACAAGGTGAAACTAATGTTTCAGGAGGTATTGTAAAAAATTATGTGGCAGAGTCTGTAAAATTAAAACAATGTAATAGATGTAATGATTGCTTTATAATTGTTGTTTATTTCTTTACTTAAATGCTTTTCATTATTTTAGAAGAGAATAGCCCAGCATTTTATTTAAAAGAAAAATTTTAGTTCATGTCTTAGTAATGTTACGTAATCTGTATTGTACACATAGTAAAAATGAAGAGTTTTAAAGAGTTACCCCACATTTATGCTGATCTTATATAATCTCTTACCTATGAACAAGAGTTTTTAGCATAGAAATTGCTTTGTCATTAAAATAAAGATATAGTTGATTCATGATCCTGAATTTTTTTGAAACAAGTTCTTCATCCCCATCCCTACCTCCCCTTAAAAAACACATTTCCATGGGCTGGGAATGTGGCTTAGTGGTAGAGTACTTGCCTAGCATACATGAAGCCCTGGGTTTGATTCCTCAGTACCAAATAAACAGAAAAGGACAGAAATGGTGCTGTGGCTCAAGCGATAGAGTGTTAGCCTTGAGCACAGAGAGGCTCAGGGACATGCCCAAGCCCTGAGTTCAAGCTAAGGATTGGCAAAAAAAACCCCACCAAAAACCAAAAAGCACATTTCCTACTGTTCTTTGATGGTTTCAAATTGGTAGTCAAAGATAGTTGAAGCAATGACTTATTTTAGATGACTCTTCCTCCAGAAAAAAATAAATTACTTCATTTCTATTCGTTTTATATTTAGTTAAAACATAAACACATAGGACATCTGGAATCAGAGCTGTGAGAGAAACAATTTTTATCACTATAATTCTGATTAGTAGTAACCAAATTGTACTGTGTATAGTTGGAAAAGCTCACTAAAGTTAGTGGGACAGCACAACAAAAACTCCAAACAGCTGACTTCTCTTCTGGGTATATTCCCATGCAGTTGTCCTGTGATTGCAGTGGCATAAGGTAGTGTAATCTTTATGGAAGTATAAAACCTTCCAAGACAACACTTGCGAGTTCTTGATGTTGTGCCCTCTGTGATGATAAAAGGTTGAATGTGACTTTCATTTATTTTGGTATCATGAAGTAACCCCGTCAATTATGTATCTTTCAGGTTTTTCTTGAAGATACTAAGATGAAATGTTAAAGATTGATGTTTTTTAAAAAAATTTGTTTCAGGTGGATAACCCAGTGTCCGTTTTAACACAAGAGATGAGCAAGCAGTTTTTACAGTCGAAAAATGAGGGAGACAAATACAAAGTAAGAAACACCACAGCAAATACAAATGAACTCCCCCCAATGTACTTGATTCATGCCTGCATAGTAGATGATGAGATCTCTTTTTTGTCAAAGTTAGGTTTTTAAAATAATAATGAATAAATAGATAAGAAGCCTGCTAAGTAAGACAATGTGTATAATTTTCTTGTCAGGTCTTTGTTTTTACTTTATATCTTTTAATTCTTAAAGAATAATTATTGAATTAAGGGCCTGAGCTTTTTTGCTCAAGACTAGCACTTTACCACTTTGAACCACAACTTCACTCCAGTTTCTGGGTGGTTAATTGAACTCTGGGACTGGGCACTGTCCCTAAGCTCTTCAGCTCAAAGTTAGTGCTCTACCACTTGAGACACAGTGCCACTTCTGGTTTTCTGGTGGTTAATTAGACTTTCCTGCCCAGGCTGGCTTTGAACTGCAGTCCTCATATCTCAGCCTCCTGCGTAGCTAGGATTACAGGCATGAGCCACAGGCACCCAGCTCACACACTTTTCTTCTGGGCTGCCTTTTGAACAATGATACACAGATCGCAGCATCCTGAGTAGCCAGATTATAGGCATGAGCCACCAGTGCCCAGTGTAAGAGTGGATTACATTTAAGAAATAAACTTTAAGGAAACACAAAGGAACAATTGAATAATATTTATTGAATAATAATTTAGAAATTTTAAACTGTTTAAAAATTTAAAAGTTAACCATTTCTAGCTACTTAGGAAGTTGGGACCTGTAGGATTATGGTTCAAAGCCAGCCTGTGTAGAAATTTCCATGAGCCTGCATCTCCAGTTAACTAGCAAAATGTCTGGTTAAAAGAAGGGCTTGAGTAGAATGCTGATAATGAGCTAGCAAACCAAATTAGAATAAGGGCCTGATATCAAGTCCCCAAAGCAATCGAGGGAGTTGGGGAGGGGAAGAGAAGAGGAGAGCTAGTAGTGTTTTTAGTAAGTTTTAATATTTCCTGTTCTAAATAGTTTTACAATTTAACTGCTTTTGAGGATAACAGTGCTGTTTGTTTCACTTAAAGGATGGAAAAATTTGTGCACATGAGTTTTCAGAATTACATTTACTCTTACACACAAAGGGCTTGCTCTTGTGAATCATGAAGAACAGTACCCATTAACATGTAGATGTGAACATAGCAGGAGTTTACTTAACAGTTCTGTTTTTATCTACATACTTGTATTTTTAATCTTTTTTTACATATGAGTCTAGTTGTCAGGAGTCAAGTTTGTCTTTATTTTTCATACATCCATGGAAGTTTAAAACTCTTACTTGTATTTTTCTTTTGATTTACAAAGTTCTTCATGAAAGCAACGCAACTGGAACAAATGAAGGAAGATTATTCATACATTATGGAGACAAAAGAAAGAACAAAGGAGCAGATAAATCAAGGCGAAGAGGTTTGTAAATAGCATATAACTTTTTGAAATAAACCAAATTTCTATAGTAGTTATGGTAATTGTATCATAAAATTACCTTTCTCAGCTGGGTGCCAGTGGCTCACACCTGTAATCCTAGCTACTCAGGAGGCTGAGATCTGAGGATCGTGGTTCGAAGCCAGCCTAGGCAGGAAAGTCCATGAGACTCCTTATCTCCAATAAACCACTAGAAAACCAGAAGTGACATTGTGGCTTAAGCAGTAGCGCACTCGTCTTGAGCTGAATTGCTGAAGGACAGCGCCTAAGCCCAGAGTTCAAGCCCCGTGACCTACCAAAAAAAAAAATTACCTTTCTCTAGCCTAGGAGTACACTTGTACTCCTAGTTAAGGCAAAGATGCCTTAAGGCTTGATGTCAGCCTGGACAAATTGATTGAGGTTCTCTTTGTAAAGCAAACATGTTCATCAAACCTGATGTGTATGAACATGTGGTCCTATCTACTTGAGGGATGAAGGTACAAAGAAGGGTATTGGTTGGAGACAAGTCCTGGAAAAGTTAGCAGAAGACACTATGAGGGTGGGGGTGGGGGCCCAAAACTGAAAGTAGCCAGGTGCTATTAATGTAATCATGAGCTAGTGGCACATGACTGTAATCTTAGCTGTTTGTGAGGCTGATATTGGGAGATGTGTGGTTTGAGACCAATGTGAGAAAAAACTTTCTTTACCTCTTCCATACCAAGAGCTGGATGGAGTGGCCTTGTGCCTGAGCTTCACGGTAAGCCTAACATAGCTGAGTTGATTATGTTCAGGCTCGTGCCCATGCAGAAAGCTAGACCCTATCTCAGAAGAAATCAGCAGAAGTCAGGGTTACAGGTGTAGTTCAACTGTAAGAGTGCCTACCCTCCATGTTCTCCTCCACCTCCCCAAAAGGGACAAAAGCACTGTGACATATACTTGCTTTCTAATTTAATTCATTAACAATTATTTTTTTAATAATGGGTATGCACATGTCTTACTTCTTCTACTAAACTATAAATACATTATATTTTTTAACCTTGGTATATGAGTAATTATTTCCAAATTAAGCTATCACTAATTTCCAGTATAGTTTGAAAACATTACAAAGACTCCAGTTTCTGCAGGTTGATCTTAGACATGAGATGCAATTATAATGACATATAGTAGCTGACTCATTACATCAGCAAATTGTTAGCATTCTTAAATTGTTAGCATTCTTTAAGCAGCTAATAGCTTGGTAGCAGCTGTCACAGCAGTACTCATCAACTTGGCAGCCATGCAAATAGTTCAGATTTTAAGGCACTGCCACCAACCATGGTTTACAACAGTTCGTCGTTATATCTGTTAGACGTTTTTGAATACTCCATCTTCTTCAGATTCCTGAAGATCCAGCTTTCTGTCTGATAACCAGAGATTTCCAAATAAGATGACTTACATTACTTAAGATATTCCACCAGTTTTACATGAGCCTGTATCTTACTGTTTTGTTAAAAGATCAGTCGAGTCTTTAGCAACATTTTACTTTCAAGATAGAATGAAATTTTGAATACCAAATTTATTAGATCACTCTTGCCATTGAACCTCTGTTTATGAGAAATGTTTATTTTAAGTTAGGTCTATAGTTATGGTAATTCACTAAGTGAAAACTCAAAAATCAAACACCAACATATTTATATTTATTTTGATTCTTTACATATTGTTCTTTCACACCTGTATTAATGTGATAGTATATTAAGGAACTACTGAAACCCATTGAATTAATACAATGTCCTTTCTTGGAGTATGTTGTTGTTATACACAGGTAATATTTGCATATTTGACATTTATTATTTAAAAGATAAAAATCAGAAAAAAATTTCTTTCTTGAGGCCAGTTTGGGTTTAAAATACCCACTTTTTCCATGGTGTACCTTGTTCTCAAAGTTAGAGATATTTTGGTTATGAAGTTTAAGGACTGTGTCCATATATTATATAACAGCATACCCAGTGCATAATTGTGGGACTGTTTGAGAGGGTTAGAGAAGCGAGAGGAAAAGAGAATATTAGTGTTTGAATTATACTGAATATATTATGCATATAAATGAAGATAGCAAAACAATTTTTATTAGTTGTACAAAGAGATTATAACTCCAGAAGTGTGGTTATGAGTATGAGACATCTTCATCAATGTCATCCCTTACACCATTCTCCTTGATTCTACCCCCCCATCACTACCCTCAAGTTATATAGTTTGATTTCTGTATAATATACATTGAATATAATGCCTGTATTTGCAAGAATGTAAAACAGGTCTTAAGGGGTGAGGATTCAAGTAAGATAGAGGAGAGTGAAGGAGGGTAAATAAGGTCAAAATATTTATGTACATGTTTAAAAACAGTGAAGCTTAAATAGCGGTAGGAGGGAGATTGAGGGAAGAGAGTAAGTCTAAGCAAGTTATATTACATGCATATAGAAACTATTCAACAGTACTACTAATTGATATTAATAAAAAATGTTAGAAAAAAAGAAGCATTTTTCTAAGCATATGGGCACTGGTCAAGTTGGTAGAGCCTTTAATAAGTATAAAGTTCTAAGTTCAAATTCTAATACTACAAAAAGTTCATAGTTAACTATATGTCCTATTCCTTAAAATTAGCCCTCTGCTTAACTAGTTATGTCTTTAAGAAATAGCATATGAAGATGAGGAATGAATGTCCTTGTGTGCATGACTATTAAGTAGCTTACAATGGAGTTGCCACTTAACAAAGCAGTTTATGAATACAATACATCTTGGTCAGTGCCATCCCTTTCAACATTCTCACGCATTCCTCCCATCACATTCCTTCCCTCACTTTTCTTAATTTTGTAGGATTTACATTGACTGCATTTTCTCCTCCCCTTCTCCTCTTGTTGCATCTTCCCTCCTCTGCTTGACCCCAACTCACCCCTTTTAAGTATTTACTTCCTCATGTTGATTTTGTTAAATGTTGACTTAGTCTTTCTAAGGAATTTGCAATACAAGTTCTCCCTTGAAACTACCATATTTCAGTTTATACATTTATATACACTTTTGCATACCACCCAACACATACGCTTTTAAGTTAATAAGCTAATTCTAGCTTTCACATGAGGGAAGACATGCAGCCTTTGTCTTTCTAAGCCTGACATCCCTTAACAGTTTTTTTCTAGGTCTTTACATTTCTTTACAAACTATACAATGTTCATTCTAATGGATGAGTAAAATTTCATTGTGTATATATATATATATATATATATATATATATACACACCATGTTTTCTTAATCCATTTGTCCATTGAGGGCCATTTGGTCTGATTCCTTACTTTGACAGTGGTGAATGTGGAAAAAACTGAAACTGGATCCTTACTTATCACCTTGCACCAGCATCAATTAAAAATGAACCAGAGACCTTAATCTGAGATCTGTACCATAAAGCTATTACAAGATGGAGTAGGAGAGACATCCTAATACTTCTTTTGGCACAGGAAGAACTTTCTGAGTACAAATCCAGAAGCACAGCAAATCAAAGAAAGATGTAATAAATGGGATTGTATCAAACTGAAAAGTTTCTGCATGATACAACATAGATTGCTGGACATAGCCACAACTACCAACAACCTAAAAAGACAGCCTACAGAATGGGAGATTATTTTTTATTTTATTTTTTTGGTTGGTCTTGGGGCTTGGGCACTATCCCTGCACTCTTCAGCTCAAGGCGAGCGCTCTACCACTTGAGCCACAGCACCACTTCCGGTTTTCTAGTGGTTTATTGGAGATAAGAGTCTCACGGACTTTCCTGCCCGGGCTGGCTTTGAACCGTGACCCTCAGATCTCAGCCTCCTGAGGAGCTAAGATGACAGGCGTGAGCCACCAGCGCCCAGCAGAATGGGAGATTATTGCCAGCTATACATCAGCTAGTGGCATAATATCCAGAATATATGGGGCACTTTAAAAACTCTCAACCAACAACCCAATTAATGAATGGGCTAATGAGGTAAAGAGCGTCTTCTAAGAAGAAGTAGTAAAAATGGTCAGTAGACACATGAAGAAGTCCTCAACAGTTCTAGCCATAATGGAACTGCAAATCAAAACAACACTGAGATGCCACCTTACCTTAGAATTATTAAGAAACAGTAACACAATCTGTTTGAGGATGTGATCAAAAGAGAACTTTAATACACATTGGTGGGAATGTAAACTTGCTTAACCACTTTAAGCATTATGGAGGTCCCTCAAAAAACTAACCACAGATCTACTCTGTGATCCAGTATTTCCATTCCTGAGCTCCCCCAAAGATAAACCAGGGTATAGTACAGCCGCTACCATAACCATGTTCATTGCAGTGCTGTTCACCATAGTCAAGGTATGGAGTCAGCCCAGACACCCCTCATTGGACAGATGGGTAACAGTTTTGTTCATAAAGTGGAAATACAAATAAAGCATAAGAGTGGGTAAAGTTGGAAGCATAAAATATGGAGTAGAAGATCTATGGTTTTTGACCTCTTGAGAGTCAGTAGGGAGACAAAGGTCCAATATATACAAAGGGGGATGGAAGCTATTTTGTAGCTTCAGGTAGAGACAGCTGCCCTAGATTTGTATCTTATGATTGTTGGAAGTTGAAAAGGTTTCCATCTGATGGTTTCTATATCTGAAGCAAGAGAGGAGGAGGGGAGATTGAAGCTATATGTGAGATTCGTATAAAGTGATAATTGATTAAAATAATCTTGGAGAAAAGGAAAGTGAATTGGATCTAGAAGACAAAATATCTACAGGTTTAAGTTCTTGCTTAATATGGAAGATAGGAGTGAAGTGAGAGAGACTGTACAGAATATGCAGTCTGTTCTAATGGCATGATATTTAATACTTATTTGGTGTTTTTTTAAGGTAACTAAAACATTAGGTATACAAATTATAACTTGTTTGATCTTTGGTTATAAATTCTTTCTGATCATTACATTATCTTTGGAATAGTTACTGCATATACCTGTGCTTTGCCTTTAAGAAATGGCCTGTGAAGACAGGGAGTAAAAAGAAAAATGGGACAGTGGGTTTATGGAATTATCATCTTGAGCCTTTAATTCTTTTGCTCTTCTGTGAAGAATAGTTGACCATTTTGTATTGCAGATATTAGCAAACTAGTACATTTGGTTTTGGCATGAACAAGATTTTTTTTTTTATCTGTTACTAAGAAATTATTCTTTTTTCTTTTAAGCGACTCACTGAACTAAAGCGCCAGTGTTTGGAGAAAGAAGAACGTTTTCAAAGTATTGCTGGTTTAAGTACAATGAAGACTAACCTAGAGTATTTGAAACATGAAATGGCTTGGGCAGTGGTAATTTTTACTTATTTACTAGTTTGTCACATCTAGAATATATTTCATCACTATTAGTCTTAATAATTTGCCATATATTTCATTTTAGGTCAATGAAATTGAAAAGCAACTGAATGCTATTAGAGATAATATCAAAATTGGAGAAGATCGTGCTGCTAGACTCAACAGGAAAATGGAAGAACAACAGGTAAGTTATAGTTCCTTTTAATGCAGATATAATGACTTAAATCATGAGATTGTGAAATTAGTCTACTTCTGACCTATAAAAGTAGAAGTTTTCATTGAAGTTACAGTTGAATTTATTATTCTGTTAAAGCAGATCTGTTCTTTTTCTGTGGGTTGTTGTAGCTGTCTTTTTAAAAAACAATACTGTTTGGCTGTCATGAGCCTGAGCTTGGTTGTGGTGAGGGCCACTGATCTTGCAAGCCAGTGGGTGATGGAAGTTTGTTTCTGACAAGAAGTACTAGAATATAAAGCTTTTACTTTTGAGTTCATTGAGAAATACAGGAGTACTAGGATAATAGGATAATTTTAGAACCCAGAAGCCAGATTTCCTGAGACAGGGAGTTAAATGTATGGTCCATGTTGTCAGTGTCCCATTTTGATCCCTTAAAATTTTTGTTCTACATTATTAACATCTCAAATCTTTAATTTTTCCCTCCGGCCTGCCTTCCACGTGCTTTTGGAGTAAACTATATGCAAATTTGATCATCTGTTATCTTCCTGTAGACTCACAGTGGGAGTGAGAGACTTTCTGTTACAGCTTTGTAACCTCAGAAATTAATACATGTTGTTAACTAAATGTGGGTCAAATTAAATTATATCTTAATATTTTATGTATGTTTATCTGATGTCTTGAGTAATACTAAATTTATTATAGGAATATAAATCATATATAATTAATTTTTTTTCTCAGAAGGAAAATATTTCAATAATATTATTTTGTTAAAGGTCAGACTTAATGATGCAGAAAATAAATATAAAGATATTCAAGATAAATTAGAAAAGATTAGTCAAGAGACAAAAGCACGAGCCCCAGAATGTATGGCGTTGAAAGCTGATCTCACTGAAAAGAAAAGAACTTTCAATGAAGCTGAGGTGAGAGAGATGTTTAACCTGAATATTACAAACTCCATAGAAATGTAAAGACTATTACTTGGCCCTTCTCTGTCAGGTAACCTGGGTCAAAACTGTGTGCTTTCACTCTAAAAAATGTAGAGGTTTCCCAGAAATAAAACCATACACTTAATTTTTTTATCTGATAATTTGATTAGGGAGCCAAAGATATACAATGGGGGAAAAAAAGAACAGCCTCTTCAATGGTTGGTGTTGGGAAAACTAGCCATCCATATGCAGAAAACTAAAAGTGGATCCCTATTTGTCGCCATGCACTAATATCAAAGTTGGATCAAAGAATTTGTCAGACCTGAAACTTTGAACACTACAAGAGAGAATAAGAGAAACATTAGGACTTACAGTGAAGGTAGAAATTTCTTGAAAAGAGTTAGGGGCACAACAGATAGGAGAAAGGCATGAAAAATGACAAGTGAGACTACATCAAAACAAAAAAGTTCTATACAGCTTAAGACATAGTTACTAAACTAGAAAGACAGCCAACCAATTGGGAAAAGAATTTTACCAGCAATTTATCAAAGGCCAAGGAGCCTCTCCTAGACCTAATAAACTAGTCACTAACTAAACGGGCAAAGAAATACATATACTTATAAGTTAATAATCTAATTCTAGAAGAAGAGGTAAGAATGGCAAAGAAATATGTGAGGAAATGCTCACCATCATCCCTGGCCATAAAGGTAATGCAAATTGAAAACAATTCTGAGATTCTGTCTCATCCCCAGTTATATTGGCCAACATTGTGAATTTGAACAACAACAAATGTTTGTTGGGGATGTATGAAAACCCTACTGTGCTATTGGTTGGAATGTAAACTAGTACAACCATTCTGGACATCAGTCTGGAGGTTCCTCAAAAAATTAAGCATAGATTTTTTCTTATAACCCAGCCATACCACCCCTGAGCAACTACCCTCAACATCAAGGGCCAGGATATGATAAAGACATCTGTACATCAGTGTTCATTGCTACCACTATTCACAATAGCCAAGATAGAGAAACAGGCCAGATGCCCCACAGTAGATGAGTGGATCTAAAAAATATGCTATCTATATTATAATGAAATTTTACACAGCCATTAGAAAGAGTAAGATAATGTCATTTGCAGGGAAATGGATAGAACTAGAACCAATCATGTTGAATAAGATAAGCCATGTTAAGAGAGACAAATGACCCATATTCTCTTTGATACATAGAAATTAGATCTAAAATACACTGGGATATGATAAATTATACAGGATTATAGCTTCTCCTACACAGAACAAAAGAGGATATTCAAGGCACAATGCCTACGCACTTCTTCATATTAACATAAAATTATATATATACACATAAATGAACAAGATAGGGAAACAAAAGACCTCTGTTTTTTATTTTAATTTTTTTAGTTTTATATTTATATTTTTTGATGATTCTGTCTTTTCCTTACGTATGGTATATTCAAGTAGATATCTTGAGAAAACAGGTGGAAAAGTGCAGCAGTGGAACTCACTGGACATTTGTGAAAGTGAACTATGCAACTCATGGGTGGAGATGGGAAGGAGGGACTGGGAGAGCATGCGGGAACAGAACATACTGTACAAAAGGAAATATACCTATTACCTCACTCACGTAACTGTAATTGTAGTCCTTCTGTACATCGCTTCCATAACAATAATAAATAATAAAAAATGTAGAGGTTTCAAAAATGTGCTTTCTTATAAAATCATATTTCTGTACATAATGCAGCCTCTAATTTTTGAAATTAGCCAAAAGTGGACTTGAGTGGAATATTTGTTTTTTCAAATTATTACAATATGTCCAATTTTTTGTTAGGTTTTGTATAATCGGTCACTAAATGAATATAAAGCATTAAAAAAAGATGATGAGCAGCTCTGTAAAAGAATTGAAGAGCTAAAGAAAAGGTAAGAGTTACTCTACAATTTTCACATATCTTGTCATAAATAAGTAATTTAAGTGCAGTGTAGTATTTATATTTCTTGTGTTATTAATGATATTTTATTAAATTAGCTTATACTTTTTCAGTGTTGGAATATATCTTTTTTTAATTTGACATTTTCCTACTTTACTCTTTACTGTTAGTAGTGATCAATCTTTGGAACCTGAGCGATTGGAAAGGCAGAAAAAGATCTGTTGGTTAAAAGAGAGAGTGAAGTCCTTACAGGATCAGGAAAATTCAGTCAATCAGGAAATTGAACAATTCCAGCAAGCTATAGAAAAGTACAAAGAAGAGCATAACAGACTTAGGTAAGTTCAGAATCCTTAAAATCTATTTAGTTATTTGAACATCATGTAGTTTTGCTGCTTATAAAACATACGTTTTTTTGTTGTTTGGTACATTTCTTATACAAATAAGCGATCTTTTCAAAGTGTTTTCCCAGGGTCTGTCTTCTTGAGTCATTTGGGGATTCTCAGGTTATTACTTTGCTGTTTTTTTTTTTTTCCCCAGTCCTGGCATTTGAACTCATCCTCACATTGCTTGGGTTGCTTGTTTGGCTGACATTGCCACTTAAGCCATACTTCAACTCTGGTTTTTGCTAGTTATTATAGAGATAGTCTCTGACTCTTTTGCCTGGACTTTCTATATGCCTATCCCATGCCTGTTTTGGTTCTCTACTTTCATTTTTCAGGAGAGAAGAATTCGATGTGAAGCAAGCAATGAACTATAATCAAAGGCAACTAAAAGAGTTGAAAGATAGTAAAACTGATCGAATAAAAAGATTTGGTTCGCATGTTCCAGCACTTCTGGAAGCAATAGATGATGCTTACAGACGGGGACATTTTGCCCACAAACCTGTAGGCCCTTTAGGTATTTGTTACTACTTAGTGAGAATATAATAAACATAACTCTTATTCACAGGAAGATGTGGACTTGGATTGTACATATATATATATATTTTTTTTTTTATTGTGAAAATACTGTACAGAGGGGTTACAATTACATGGGTAAGATAATGAGCACATTTCTTATCAAGCATTGTAGCCTCCTCCTTTGTTTCCCCTCCCCATCCCTTTGTATCCTCCCCCCACCCCTGTCCCCCCCCACCAAAGTTGTAAAGTTCATTTTCGACATGACAACTTGTACTTCTCATTGTTGCAATGGGTCCTCCTGTATCCCTGTTTTAATGATTTGTTTTTTCCCTTCCCCTCCACATATACCAACATCATATATAGTGAAAACAGGGGTTATACCATGGGGGAGGGACATACAAAGCAACAAAGACATAATCTTATAAATATGTACATATATATTTTTAAAATAATGAGAAACCTGCTTTATGCTTTCTAATTTTACTTTTATAATTTTAAAGCATAAAACAACTAAAGAAAGAGAACTTTGTAAACATAATACAGTTAATAATATGGTCCATATTTTCTCCTGAACAAATAAGTAATCACAACTGATTTAAATACTAATTGATCAGACAAAACAAAAAAAATTGGCATAAAATAAACACCTGAATCTTTAAGAAATGACTTTGTTCTTTGTTTCTATTTAAGTTGGACAACATGATTTCTGAGTCCTTCCTATTGATCAAGTCTGTGTTTAATTTATTTTATTCATGAATTTTCTTAATACTCCTACAAGTGTTTTCTAATTCTATATGTTATTAGTTGATGAAGTTATGGGTATACTTTCTACTTTTAAACAACTGCATTCAGCTGTGCCAGTAACTAATCTCTTTTCACTAAGTAGAAATGAGCCTATATATATACCATGATCTAGTTCAGTAAATGAGCTTTGTTTTCTTCATCCTTAAATCTAACATTCTGATACTAATTTCACATAAAATAACAAGGAATTTATTTGTAAATCATTTATCTTGACTTCAGAACACAGTTTTAAGATCTGGAATTGTGTAAACTTACATGGAAAAGCTGTTGTTGATGTTTATGAGATTTTTTTCACAAGACTTGGTGTTTTCTCCTTTTTGCAAGTGATTCATATGGGGATTCCCCTTGCAGTTAAAATGAGATCTGTGGTATTTTTTGAACTGTTTTATATGGAAATAGTAAAGTCACTTATGAACTGTTAAAAAATGAGTATTTTTAAATAAGTACTAATGGACCCTTGTAAAGTAGTAACGGACATTTTTACAATTGCTGTCACATTTAGGAGCCTGCATTTATCCTAAAGACCCTGAGCTTGCTTTGGCTATTGAATCTTGTTTAAAAGGACTTCTACAGGCCTATTGTTGCCATAATCATGCTGATGAAAGAGTACTGCAGTCACTGATGAAAAGGTTCTATCCACCTGGGACCCCTCGGCCACAGATAATAGTGTCTGAATTTCGGAATGAAGTTTATGATGTAAGACACAGGTAATCACATTATATACTGTTTCTGATTTTGCTTAGACACATATGCAATAGTGGAAAGAGTTTAATAACTTTGAATGTTTACCATATATGTCATACTGATTTGTAAAACTTCTCCAAGCAAGCCTGTATACCTTCAGCGTAGTTAATGGTCCTAGACAATAAGCAGGTTCTTACTTAATAACCCTGAGGTGCTTACATGTTAAGGAAGTATAGCATAACAATTTTATTGATGAAGGAAATGATAACAGACTTACCAAGTAGATAGAAAAGTCCTAAAGGAAGGCCCTGGTGCATGTGCACACAATACACACACATACACATACACAACTTTTATGTGTATGAAATTACATTATATATACACACTCACAACTTTTGTATGCCTGAGATTTATGTATTATGATTAAAGTTTGGTAAATAAAATTTGACCCTTTTTGTCTCCTAGAGCTGCTTACCATCCAGAGTATCCAACAGTTCTGACAGCTTTAGAAATAGATAATGCAGTTGTTGCAAATAGCCTCATCGACATGAGGGGCATTGAGACAGTGCTGCTAATCAAAGTAAGGCCAAACTCAAGATTGTTTTATAATTACTGTTCCTTTGTCATCATAGAATCATTAATAAGCTATTTCTTTTACCTCATAAGAAAATCTATGGAAAATAATAAAGCTTTAGGTTTATGTTTGCTACCCAAAGGAACAATATAACTTTTAAGTTTTTCTTTGTGAAATAATTTCACAAATGGATACTATTAAGTATTTCATTTAACTACCTAAATAAGAATATGTTGTCTGAAAATAATGAGAAGTAATATTTTTAAATTGTATCCATGAGAAATACTTTGGCATTGTTTCAAACATATTTTTCCTTCTATTTTTTGTTTTAGAATAATTCCGTAGCTCGTTCAATAATGCAGTCCCAAAAGCCGCCTAAAAATTGTAGAGAAGCTTTTACTGCTGATGGTGATCAAGTTTTTTCAGGACGTTATTATTCATCTGAAAATACAAGACCTAAATTCCTAAGCAGAGATGTGGATTCTGAAATAAGGTTGTAGTCAAGTTTAGCTTTACTATATTTTTCCCACTGCTTTCTTTGGGGTTTAATTTCTTTAATATCACTGTTGGTGTTTTCTTTCTCTGGTTTCCTATAATTTGTCTCTTTATGGGGTTAAAAGGTTGTTTACCTACATGTGACATTCTGGATTTGTAATAATTCTCCTTCATCACATTGACAACAGTATTCCGGGCTAATGACACAAAATGTCTTACCTGATCATTGTTCTCTGTCCACAAAGAGCTCGAAGGACAATGAGCTTCATCACTGCCCACTGTTGCATATGGCCAACTGGCCTACATTCTGTCTCAAGCTCTTACGTCTGGTGCTTTGAATTGTACTGTTTTAATAAATATCAATTGACATAATTAAAATACATGCTTAGGAAAATAAATTGGCTAGAGAAAACAAGAAGTTAAGCAAAACTAATAATGCATTTAGTGATACTTTAAGAGTACACAAAGTTTTGGGTACCATTAAAATTAAGGGTTTTTCAAAAAAAAATTAAGGGTTTTTCAACCAAATGAATATAGCTGGTGAATTAGTGGGTTGAATCTGAATTAATGATGTAGGAGATGTAAAAAGAACTTAAAAGAAATTAGGTAAATTGAAGTAATAAAAAAGTAAATAAAAGTATTCTAAATGACTATATAAAAGAGACAGGAGAATTTTGTTGTAATAGATTTTTTATTTTTATAATATTGGTCATTTGCATATGATTATAAGAACAGTATAAAATAATGAATTGGAATGTTTCAGAGCATTTATTCAACAGGACAAAGTTCAGAGCTCATTGGCTAGTAATTGGGCACATGGTTTTATTTATTATCTCAATGAGCTTTCCAGTTATAAAAGTACATGCTATATATAAGCAAGCTCCCTAGTGCAGTTTATAAAACAATACCTTTGCATTTTTGAATTGCCAAAATAATATATTGATAGTTTTCTAAATTAGGCTTTAAAATTGTATTCTTCAATTTTTCTTGCAAGCAACCAATATTTAGTGATTACCCAGTGAGGTAAGAGAAGCGGTCAGCTGGTCATTGGATTAGTGCTGTGGAACAGACATAATGTGCCGCTGCAGGAGAGGGAGTGCTGCTGGAGAGCACATTGCCTCCCGCCACACAACTATTCTAGTAGGTCAGACATTACCCTAGCAAAAAATTTACAAAACTTTTTAACATTTTTATGAATGAGTTCTATTGGTCCCTCAAATTTATTCCCAGTTTTCAGAAAACTTTATAATAATGTTATTTACTTGATCTTTTTTTACCCCCAGCAAATTGCTGTTCATAAAGTGTCAACACTTATTTTTTCTTTTTATTGCTGGTCCCGGCGCTTGAACTCAGGGCCTGCGCACTGTCCTTGAGCCTCTCTGTGCTCAAGGCAAGTGCTCTACCATTTGAGGCACGGCACCACTTCCGGCATCTATGTCATACTGAGGAATCAAACCCAGGGCTTTATGCCTGCTAGGCAAGCACACTACCTCTAAGCTACATTCCCAGCCCCTCAACATCTACTATTGAGTAAATATTTCTTACTAAATGCTGTAGAATTAAACTAAATGTTTGTATCTGTTCTCATTTTTGTCAGAAATAGCATACCACTTCTCATTCTCTTCATTTATATTGTTTATTTTATTTTTGTTTTATTTGTTTATTTATTTATTGTTTATTGTTTGTTTTATTGTTTATTATCAGCAAAACTTACTGAATTTTTTGAAGAAAATAAAGGTAGCACAGTTAATTTACTACCAGTACATATTTTATGTATGATGCATGTATCAATAAAAAGAACTATTAATTTTGAATTGTAGACTGGAAAACATTTTCAGATTTCATATCTATTAAGTAGATTCTGAAATGTGAGGAAACATTCCCAAGTGAAATGTGGCCAGCATATTAGATCAGGGCAAGATTGTTAGGAACTGAACAGACATTCCCTTTATTTACCACCCAGCTCTGAAATGGAGGAGTGTGTGTCCAGTGAGGAAGGTAAGGTCACTCTGGAGCCAATTTAGGTTGCTGCCAGGAGACCCTTTATAGTTTGGGGGCCTACCTTTATTCTCTCTTTCTTGTCCTTCTGTTCTTTACCTACTCTCCTCAATTTTAATTCTTCCCATTTCAGCAACAAGAAGTCTTGAGCTACTATGTAACCTCTGTAACCTCTTCTCTTCATTTTCTGCTTTGTGTATTTCTTTATTCTCCTACTTGGCCCAGCTAGCTGATGGAAACTTTTTTTTTAGTTGTGATCCTTGTCAGGTCTTTTTTTTTTTTTTTGATGGAAACTTTTGAGATTGCAGTTTCTTCTTCCAGACTCCCTCTGTGTTCATGTACTTCTCTGGATGTATGCTATCCCTGTTCACAGTTTTTTTTTTTCTTCTTTTTCTCTTTTTGTCAGTCATGGGGCTTGAACTCTGTCTGGGCTCTGTCCCTGAGCTCTTCAAGATCTCGACGAGCAGTCTATCACTTGAGCCACAGTACCACTTCTAGTTTTCTGGTGGTTCATTGGAGATAAAGAGTCTCACAGACTTTCCAGCCTGAGTTGGCTTTGAACTGTGATCCTCAGATCTCAGCCTTCTGAGTAGCTAGGATTACAGGTGTGAGCCACCAGCATCTGGCTCCTGACCACATAAAATGTTCATTTGTCCCCCTTTACAGGGATTGTGTCTTCATTCTGTTCCTACTTCTTGCTATGATTATACACAATGCCTGTCACAGGAATTCTTAGCATAAGCACTTATTTACAAAAGTAGTAAAACAGTTTTTACAAGTTATTTTTTAATGTTTCTGTAATAGTTTTCATGTTATTTATAACTTGGCATGGTTATGAAACTAATGGAAAAAGATAATGTGAATAAGTTATTATAAATAAACTTTTTGTAAGGGCTCTAAAGTATTTGTAATATTGGAAAAATAAGTATTTTTGGTATTCTCGTTCAAGTGATTTGGAGAATGAAGTTGAAAATAAGAAGGCGCAGATAGTAAAACTTCACCAACATTTGTCTGCACTTGAAAAAGATATTAAACACAACGATGAACTTCTTAAAAGGTGTCAGCTACATTATAAAGAGTTAAAGGTAAAACAAAATGTCCTTTTATTTTTCTTACCACTTTGAACTTAATATAAAAATTTTAATTTTTTTTTTTCTTGCTGGGCTCAGTGGCTTACTAATGTAATCCCAGCTACCCAGAAGGAAGTGATTGGGAGTATTGCTATTTGCATCAGCTTAGGCAAAGTTGGAGAGACCCTGTTTGAACCACAAAGCTGAATATAGTCATACTTGCCTGTCTGTCATTCAGGTTAGTTGGGAGTCATAAATAGGAGAATTGTGGTCCTACTTGCCTAGGTAAAAGCATGAGACCCTATCTAACAAAATAAAGCCAAAAGAAGGTGATTGAGGCTCTATATCTATCCACTAAGTTTGATATCCCGAATTCAAACCAGTACTGCCCCCTGCTAAAGAAAAATTATTAGTGTAGTTTAACTGTATGAAGAAGTTTTGTTGTAATATTTCCATCCCTACATATGATACATGTCTTACTTATCTCTGAGTCTTTGGTGGTCATTGTAAATGCTCATAGATTACTTGTCTTATTTACATGGACTTGATGAGCAATAAGTTTGATCCTGTCAAAATTTTATTTATAAATCTTTTTTACTAGTAGTGTTCTCTTTTGCAAACTATAAAATTCTTCTGTATCATAATGCATGCCTAGAGCTTTGTGGATTAAAACATTCTAAGGCTTATGGTTTTTATTTATGTTTATGTTAATACGTTATGAACATTTTCCTTTCAGATGAAAATAAGAAAAACTATTTCTGAAATTCGGGAACTTGAGAATATTGAAGAACACCAATCTGTAGATATTGCAACCTTGGTAAGAATGCTCTTTTTCAGTTTAAATTCTAAAGGATTAAACGGTCATTAAGAATTGGTATAATTTATGGAGGGGAAGGGAAAAAACAAATCGTTTAACTAGGGATACAGGTGGACCCATTGCAACAATGAGATGTACAGGTCATTATGTCGAAAAATGAACTTTACAACTTTGGTGCGGGTGGGGGGGTGGAGGAGGATCAGGTAGGGGGGAGGATGGGAAGGGATGGGAAGGGGAAACAAAGAGGAGGCAGCAATGCTTGATAAGAAATGTACTCGTTATCTTGCCCATGTAACTGTAACTCCTCGGTACTGTATTCTCACAATTAAAAAAAAAAGAATTAATGGCCATCAAGTCTCTGTCTTTTAACAACGTCCTTTAACTTGTAGCAACTCTTTATGAATGCTATCGCCTTTCATAAATTTGAAAGTACCTGGGGTTTAGCCATCACATTCCTTAGTATTTTTTCCACGTGCGATTGAGTTTTGTCTTTCACCATATAAACAGTTTTTAAGAACTAGTTGTAAACAGTGGCCATCAAAATAGACTGCCTTGATGACATAGTTCAGCACCATCGATCAGCGTGGGTGGAGGTTTCACTTTGTTTTCTCTCTAAAATTTTCTGTAAGTTTTTCAGACATCCACTGTGCTTAGGACATCCAGCTAAACTTTCTCTGGAGGTAATAAACAGTAACTTAGGCAAATGGCATAGTTGTTACAATGAATGTTTGTCAAGTGGTTCCTTTGTGTCCGCATTTGAAGCACTGAAGTTTCAGCAGTAGTGAACAAAGGTTTCCATGGGCTGACAGCCTTAGTGAGAATTGTGGGATTTCTTAGTGGACTTCTTTTCAACTTTTTTGCTTTTCTTCTTTTTAGTCACAGATCATATTTCCTAGATATATGGATTGCGTCCTGAATTATTTTTAGTTTATAATATGTAAAACATTATTTGTCAATAGACACATGTGTATGTGTATAAGTCTACACACACACATTTACTTAGTCTATTTTCAAAAGAATGAGAGGATAGAATAAGAGTTACTACTTTATATGGTGATTTCAAGTAGAATATGTTTAACTTTCCTGCCAATTGGCATCTCTACTTTGAAGTTTTCTTTTACTTTCTAATTCACCATTAAAGGTATGAAAGCAAAGATTTCTAATTTTATCTTAGATCTGATTTGCCTATAGCCTATAGTTTTTTTCCTTTGAGAATTATATGTATATATATTTTCATAAGTATTTTAATTCTGTTTCTTAAATGTCAGGAAGATGAAGCTGAAGAAAATAAAATCAAAATGAAAATGGTTGAGAAAAATATGGAGCAACAAAAAGAAAACATGGAACATTTTAAAAGTCTGAAAATAGAAGCGGAAAACAAGTATGATGCAATGAAATTAAAAATTAACCAACTGTCCGAGATGGCAGATCCACTTAAGGTATATGCCACTGTTACTCTGTTTTCTGTGTGTGTGTGTTTATGTTTAGTTACAAAGAATTTACTGAATCTTCCTTAATGCAGTACAAATATAACCACATGAGGTGGTATGTAATTAGTTAGACCAATATTTTCATACTAAGATCAATTCTTTATGAAAAAAAAATAAAGTATAATCATACCTTTCTGTTTCCATAGAGGATTATAGCTTTTTTTACCTTTTTATTCTGTAATTTTACCCCCAGAGCCAGAAACTGGTGTCTATACATCTGGTCATATATCTTTTTCTGCTATCCCACCTACTTCACTACTCACAACTAATTGCCATAGAAATGTTGCCCAACTCCTGCTTTTTAGCATATCTTACTGACATTAGGGTAAATCCAGTTGACTTACATTTGCTAAGTTTTTAAAATTGGTTTTTAAGTATCCTACAGACAAGAAAAAAATGATTGTTCTCCCTTTTAATAGCTCACTGTATTATTTATTTATAGGCTATAACTTAATTAAGCTTAGACACTAAGTTTTGATTTAATATGTGGATTTACCCAGAAGTCAGGAGCCATATCACTAAATGATTTTTATTTAATATTTCTCTCACTTTCTTTTTGTTGTTGTTGTTGAACTTACAGCCTGAGTGCTATCTGAGCTTTTTTGACTTAAGGCTAGCACTCTACCACTAGAGCCACAGCTTGACTTCTGGCTTTTTGATGGGAGATTGGAGATGAGAGTATCGAGGATTTTTCTACTGGGGCTGACTTTGAACTGCTTTAAACTCAGCCTCCTGAGTTTAGAGCTAGAATTACAGGCATCACCCAGCTTCTCACTTTCATTTGTTCAATAAAATAACATGAAGTACTTCCTTTTTTTTCTTAAATTCAGCAGTACTCAGGACACACAAATATTACTAAAAATACAAGACCAAATCCCAAACTATAGATATGTACTTATTAATAACCTTTGGGGTTTTTTTCATTTTTTCATTCTATTTCATAAGGTGAATGGCTCCCTTTTTATCTATTTTAAAAGTTTGGGGCTGGGAAGGTGGCTCAGTGGGAGAGCGCTTGCTCTGCCATGCGGGAGGCCCTGGGTTCAATTCCTCAGCACCACATAAGCAGAAAAAGCAGGAAGTGGTGCTGTGGCTCAATAGGAAGAACACTAGCCTTGAGTTGAGCCCAGGGACATCTCCCAGGCTCAGAGTTCAGGCCCCATGACCGACAAAAAAAAAAATTTTCTACCAAAAACTGATTTAAAATGAATGATTACACATTTTGTCTTATAAACATTGTAGTATCTCCTTTTATGTAAGATATTCCCATTTCTTACTCTGTTGGAAGTGAAGAGGCAGTTGATTCCTGTCTTTCATAATGTTTTGTCAGAACTCTCTTATGGGAGTTATGTATTATCAAACTTCCATCATATGGGATAACATACATATTTTTAGCTGTATAAACAATAGTACATTTACTTGTTTTGTACCTTATAAACAATTGTGAATTTACTTGTTTTGTACCTTATGAGATCATGTAAATCCTGTTACATAAGGCAAATATTTTCAGTTTTGAGGTGTTTTTCAAGTTACGTTCTTTCCCGATATCCACATGCTCTTTTTCATGATGTTATGGTTTGTATTTCTCTGAGTAGAGTTGTGATTCTTGAAGCTAAATATGATAATTATAGTTTATGTGACCAATTCTGGGATCAGAAAGCATGAAGAAACTAATCAAAATTTAGTTTGGTTATTCTAATGTCAGGATTAGCAGTTTTATTGACATAACTATGTACACTTTGTTAAGTTTCCTCAAGTATAAACCTTTGAGACCATCCCTACAATCTTTATGCCTAGACATTTCTTCTCATTCCCTTTTAGTCTTTCTCCCCACTTCGCTGCAGACCTCTCAGTAGTCACTATTTCATTTTCTAATACTGTGGTTTGCACATATTCTAGAATTATATGCATTTAGGTTTTCCATTATCCACAGTTCCACTCTGCCACTTCATTACACATGGCTAACCAGAGTATAAAAAAGTAGGTAGGAATATTTATTTTTAGTCTTTTGAGAGAACATATTCACAAGAACTATTATTATATATGCTGTTATTTTATTGTTGTTAATCTCCTACTGTGCCTAATTTAGAAATTAAGCTATCATGTACACTGTATTGGAAAGAACACATACATAGAACACGCAGTTATATCCCCTGCACAGGGAACTGTTGTGCTAAATACTTCTAAGAGGAGAGTATTGAGTATAACACTCATTGTTTTAAATTTCTTAAGATTAACATGGGTTCCCTCCACCCCACTTAAGCTCACTTCTTTACTAAAATTAAGTTGAAAGCAAGCACTTTTTATGGAAACTTCATATAAGAATTGGAATATATGTCGTTTTTTTTTTTTTTAATTTCAGGAACTTCCGTTTAGTCGCACATGAACATAAACTGTAGCACTTGCCTCCTCAGGCTCCATAATCTTGCCTGCTTTATTGAGTGCTTGATCTTACACCTAGATTGAAATGTTCACAATTTGTGGCCTTGTTTTTTTAAAAAACAATGTGTGTGTGCGCCGGGGCTTGAACTCAGGGCCTTGTACTCTCCCTTATCTTGCTTGCTCAGAGCTGCAGCTGTACTGCTTGAGCCATTCCCCCAGTTGCATTTTGCTGGTTAGTTGAAGATGAAATCCCTTGGACTTTCTTTCTAAGCTGGTTTCAAACATTGTACTTTTGAATCTCTGCCTCTGAGTAGTTAGGATTACAGGTGGTTAGCACCTACTTTAAATACAGTAACACTTTCTTCCAAGATTATTTTTTGCTTTATTCAAACAGGATGAATTAGACCTTGCTGATTCTGAAGTGGATAACCAAAAACGAGGGAAACGGCATTATGAAGATAAACAGAAAGAACACTTGAATACTTTAAATAAAAAGAAACGGGAACTTGACCTGAAAGAAAAGGAGCTAGAGGTTATCCATTGTTTTCTTTTCCTTGTAATTTATTTTGTTTACAACTTTAGTCATGATTATTATTAAAGTGCGTTTTCTCATGTTCCCAGAAACAGACACACTGTCTGAATTTCTGTTCCCCATAAAATAATTGTTCAGATGAGTCAGAGGAAGAAGAGACTTAGGATCTCTTGAAAGGTAAAGATTTAACCAGGCCAAACTGTCCCATGTTGCTTCTCAGTGATTGTGGTAGTCACATACATGGCTCCATAAATGTCTGGCTTGGCAAGTGGGTAGCTACTTTGTGTCAGAAAAAGACATCCCTTTTTCCCAGTAAATGGGATATGGGGTGGAATCTGATTTACTACCAGTCATGCTTCTTGATAAGCAAGGTCCTGTGTTTAGAATGAATCAAAGCAGTTTTATAAGTAGAGGAGGTAGATTCCAGCATGGCTTTTGTACATCTTAAGGAAAATAAATTGGAACTTTGTAGTCTATTCTCTTGTTTAAAAACACTGTACATATTTTGAATATAAAATGAGACACTGTATGTGAAAATGCTTTGCATTTCTTCATTATTTTTAAACGTGATAGTTTGTGTTTTCAATCCATTGATGTGTTCAGAGTCCATCCCTAAAGCTATATCCAGTCTCAGCACACTGGGGGCCAAGGCTTTTCTGTCTACCACTTTAAATTTGTTTTGATATGAAGTTTAGAGATGTTAGAAATAACTAAAATTGTACACATCAATGGAATTTTTGTCTTAAAGATTTATAATGGCTATGGATTGTGTCCTCAGTTATAAAGCTTAGATGCTTAACACTTATGTTACATGTAACTAAAGTACAGAATTTTATGTTAGAATTGAAATTTTCAGTCCATCATTTTAGTTTGCATATTTTTGCACAAGTTGTAGAGATGAAGATGTAGCTCTAACAGAAGAGCATCTCTCTAGCAAGCATGAAAACCTCATACCACCAAAAATTTTAAAAAACCTGTTTGGCACAAGTTGAATGATAAATTGTCATATCAAAAAAGAGTTGAGAGATATTAAATATCTTTTTCTCAGGAGAAAATGTCACAAGCAAGACAGATTTGCCCAGAGCGGATCGAAGTAAAAAAATCGGCATCAATTCTAGATAAAGAAATTAATAGATTAAGACAAAAGATACAGGCTGAACATGCTAGCCATGGAGATCGAGAGGAAATAATGAAGTAAGTGGCTTGTAGTTTTTCTACATTATTGTATCTTCTGCATATTATTAAGACCTGAAAATTATACGTAAATCTTTAAGTTGGATGAAGTGCTACTGTTGTCGATAGTTAGAGCTACTTTGTAAATGTGGTAAAATATAGACAAAATATTCAGCTTTAATGCCGGGCACTGGTGGCTCACGCCTGTAATCCTAGCTACTCAGGAGGCTGAGATCTGAGGATCGCGGTTCAAAGCCAGCCCGGGCAGGAAAGACCGTGAGACTCCTATCTCCAATAAACCACCAGAAAACCGGAAGTGGCGCTGTAGCTCAAGTGGTAGAGCGCTTGCCTCTGAAGAGCTGAGAGACAGCGCCCAGGCCCAGAGTTCAAGCCCCACGACCGACAAAAAAAAAAAAAAAAAAAAAAAATATTCAGCTTTACTAGAAATACAAGTGAAACAATTAAAAGCCACTTTAAGATCTAGTGTAAGTCAGTGGTTAAAAACAAACTTCAATAGAATTTGAGCAGATTCTAAAGAAAGAGTAGCTCTATTACCTATCTCCTGAACCTTTAATTTCCTTTTACAAAATGAATATAATTATTATACCTTAGAAGGCTGTTAGGAAGATCAAATGCTAATTCTGTTTTAATCAATTGTAAAACATGTAATAGTAAGAATAAGAAGCAATTGGTCCTCAACTGTGCAGTTCTAGTGAATTTCCCTGTACAAAACTAATAAAGTATGGGATGCAGAAATTATTTTGATTCAGTTGACATTAATATATATTACATTATTACAAAACACAAGTTTTATAGCAATACAAGCGTTGTTGAAAGGGGGTGTATTTTAGTGTGCATATAGACTTGTATACATACACTTAAAAATATTTCTGCACTAGCATGTTGTATATACCATGACCCTATACCTGTTCTTACATTTAAGATATGTTTTAAGAACTAGAACATCCTCTTTTGTAACCACAATATAAAAATGTAGGACATTTTAACTGATAAAATCCAGTCAGACTCCAATGTTATGGTTTCTTAGTGTCTGAGATCATATATTTCATTTAATTGTCATATTACTTTGCAGAGTACTGTTTGGGTTTACCTGATATTTCCTGTTAAGGAGATTACTGTTTCATTCTTGGTCAGGATCTTACAATAAATGATGATGCTTCTCTGAGTGTCACATCCAGAAGCACATTTGTCTCCCACCTTTACTGGTGATGTAAATTTTGACTGTCCAGTAAAGGTATTTGGTTTCTTCATTATATGTTTCACTATATTTCCCCTTGAAACTTGCTCAAGCATTCTTTAGAGAGAGACACTTTGCAGGACTGCTAATATCCTGCTTTTCATCATACAGTTGTACTAGGTTTGTGTTTTATTCTTCCAGGACCCAATCTTTAGTTTGCTAGTTGCAAAAATGGTAACTTTTCTGTTTCATTGCCACTGCCAGGTTTAGCATTCACTTTTAAAAAAAAAATTTTCTACCAAAAACTGATTTAAAATGAATGCCATAATTGTGTCGCCTTGTAACTTATTTCTTAATCAACTAGATTTTCTTGAACTGTTATTTGAAGGAGGATGAAAGGAGTTACTATTTAAGCCTGATCCAAAGTTGCCTTTCATACTTAGTCAGGATTGGATCTCTTTGTCATGTGCTGTAGTGTCAGTGGATGGCTTCTATATTGGTACTTCTGAGTTGCCATGACTTGTCTGTCCATTTCTTGTTTGTTGAGGAATTAGGGGTTGTATTGTTGAACGCCTTTCTTACCATGTGACCCCCGCAGTTTTAGAAGATGTATAGTTGCTGTTTTCTCTTTAACACCTGCCATTTATGGGCCACACCTACTCACTTTCTCTTTCTTCCGTCTGTATGGCATGGACTGGGTTTTTTCCTATTCAGTTATGGCATTGTCTGATTCTGTATCATGAGTCCATTCTGAAAATATATTTTGGCCTCAAATTTATGAAATCAGCTGCTGATGGCATCTTTTTTGTCTCTGTAAAATATTTAAATTTTCTACTTACTGTGTATCCATGACATTTATTCACTGAATATTTTGTTCATATTAATTAGGCAGTACCAGGAAGCAAGAGAAAACTATCTTGATCTGGATAATAAAGTAAGGACTTTAAGAAGATTTATTAAATTACTAGAAGAAATAATGATCCATAGATTCAAAACATATCAGCAATTTAGAAGGTAAGTATATTAAACATATTACTATATTTTTTTAGATTTTACATTACCTTTACAAATAATAAAATTGAGCTAAATGAGTTTTACACAGTTCAGTTACAGCAGTTATGATTGTGCTTTGATTTTAGTATTTAGGATTCTATACTCAGAATTCTGATCAAAAGTACCTATTAAGCAAACTTAAACCAGTTTTTCCATTCTGCTAGATACCTCTTGAGGGATGATGGTACTGGATCTTGAACTCAGTGACTAGGTGCTCTCTAGCTTTCTGACCAAGACTTGAGCCATACTTATTCTACTGGTTTATTTTCTGGTTAATTGGAGATAAGAGTCTCATAGACTTTTCTGCCTGGGCTGGCTTCAAGATGAGATCTTCAGATCTTAGCCTCCTGAGTAGTTTGGATTACAGATGTGGTGCATGGCTACTAGTACTCTTTTCTGTTTAGCTTTTACATGCTTTTTCTAATTTAATAGGTTATTTTTATTAGAAACTCCTAATTCTGAAATATCCTGTTTTCCCCTTTTACATTCCATGTTCTTATAGGATATGGAAGTTTAGGAGTGCTCTCTTAGGGCAGTATCTCAGTTGATTTCCATGATCTGTTAGAATGATGTAGCTGCATAAATATAGAAGTTCTTATTTACTGCTGTATCTCCAGTGTTTCTTTTTTTTTAAATTTTATTGTAAAGATGCTGTACAGAGGGGTTACAGTTACATGAGTAAGGCAATGAGTACATTACTTGTGGATCATTATTACCCCTTTCCTTGTTGTTGTCCCACTATCCCTTCCCTCCCCCTCTTCCCACACTCCTCACCCCCACCCCGGCCCGAAGTTGTAAATAAAGTTCATTTCCAATATACTGTCCCGTGAGCATCATTGTTGCAATAGGTCATCCTGTGCCCTTGTTTCAGCATTTTGTTATGACTTTTTATGAAATATAGTAGGTACTTGGTACAAAATATAGTAGGTACTTGGTTGAATAGGTGATTTTAAGACTGAGGAAACCAAACACTAATAACATATCAAAAGATGCATAAATTCTTTGGTAAATTGACTCTAATTAGTATCATAAGTGAGATTAAAACAAAAGGACAATTCATAAGGAAGGATAATTATATAAATACTCAATCCAAGGCAGTACTAGTTGGTTTACTTGCTTATTTTCCCCAAAGGTACTGCACTAATAACATGCTTTTTAAAAACTATACCTAAAATTCTATAATCTTAAGACTGTAGAAATAAGTATAAAAATGTAAATATACCTACCTGTAGTTTATGTGGGGACCTTTAAAGAAAACTATAAAAATAAATGTGTTTGGCAATATTCCTGAACTACGCTATAGGTCAACTTTGAAATCCATGTTTTTAGTTGCTGGGTTTTCTTTTGAATATGATTTTTGTTTCTAACCGACACATAGCAATTGTCTTAAAGGGTACCTGTATGCAATGTATTATGATGCAGTCAGGGTCCTGACATTGATCATTATTTTGCTGGAAACATTGAAAGTTGTTCTCCATTTTTATAGGTACATTATTACAACTTGAATTAAAAATGAATTTTATCCTTTTAGGCTGCTACTCAGCTTTGTCAGGGAGGATTAATTGTACTCTAACTCTGAGATATAGTACTCTGCTGAGTACTATATTCACCCATTGTGAAGTGGGAGATTTTCACTCTAGCCTGTGGAACTGAACTCTTTGGGTCTGTGTGAGCTTCCATGGTGCTTTTCTTTCTTATGTTTCTTTCCTCATGTAACTGATCAGTGCTGAGCTCCAGCCTGGGAGCAGGACCTTAGTGGATCCTCTGCAGTTCTCCCATCGTATCTCCCCTATGATGTTTTGCTCCCCAGAATTCAAGCTCTATCCAACACTTACTATCTACTCTCTTTACTCTTTCTGTGAGAAGTAATGGGGCACATCCACATGGCTCAGTGTGTGCCCAAAGTCATTCAGGAATCTTTGACTAGAGCTGCCTGTGCTACCTGACACCCAGAGTCTGAAAACTTTAATACTTTTTATCTAGTTGTTGACAGAATGAGAATAATAATGAATGGTAGGGATAAGTTTAAAATGGATTCAGTGGATAAAATAAGGGTCTTTAACTCCACCCTAAAATTGAATGGTAGATTAGTAAATTAAAAATTGAGGAAGAGGGCTGGGAAGGTGGCTCAGTGGTAGAGCGCTTGCCTTGCATGCATGAGGCCCTGGGTTCGATTCCTCAGCACCACATAAGCAGAAAAAATCCAGAAGTGGCGCTGTGGCTCAAGTGGTAGAGCGCTAGCTTGAGCTGAAGAGCTGAGGGACAGCACGCAGGCCCAGAGTTCAAACCCCATGACTGGCCAAAAAAAAAAAAAATTGAGGAAGAAGGAAACATTCTTATGAAAGTGTCATCTAATCTACAGTAATGGATGAGAGGAGGTTTGTATTGTGTCAAGCAATGCATGAGCTACAGTTAAGATCAAGAGATTTCCCTTCTCCTTTGTGCTGCTGTGATGTTGGGAGGAGACAGGCATATCAACAGGCAGTTTTATTTATCTTAATATACTTATTTATACTAAGGATACAATTTATGTCTTATGTATTTGGGAAGCATTGCCTTATATATACATTAGTTGAATGATTTGTACATTTATGTCTGCTGACAGGTGTAATGAGCATATTAAATATGGGATGATAGATTTATTCATTTTTATAGGTATTCATTACAAAAGCAAACTGGTTAGAATCTGGGGGGGGGAAATGAATATAAAAGTGGGGAAAATCACCTTAAACCTACATGTAAGTAGACAGCCAGTGTCAACGTTTCAGCCTGGTTCTCTGTGCTTAAGCTTTGCCAGACATGTATCTTTCTTAATGTGCCTAATTTCTTATTTCAAGGTGTTTGACTTTAAGATGCAAATTATACTTTGACAACTTATTATCTCAGCGGGCCTATTGTGGAAAAATGAATTTTGACCACAAGAGTGAAACTCTTACTATATCAGTAAGTATCTTGACTCTGCATCTTAATTATTAGGAATACTAGGAGCTTCTTTTCTTTTAATGAAAACCATTGATAATCATTTAACATCCTTGGAAAATGGCAGCACTTATTTCTAAGATTTTATTTATTCTCATAATACGGGTATATTGGAGTTGCTATAGGAAAGAACGAGGAATAAGCACTTGCAGATAATGGTTGAGAATTTTCAAAACTGAAGCACATCAACCCAAACTCAGAGATCCCAGCAAACTGCAAGTGGATTAATTCAGTGTAAAGCACCCTTGATACTGTGTAGTCATATAGCTGAAAGCCAAGCACCAAAATGGTAGTATGAAAAGGAACAGTAATAACACTGACCGTAGATGCTTTCTTCCTGTTGAGTTGCTGGGATTACTGGCGTGCACCACTGGACACAGCTTAAATTGTGGAAGTGCTACTAAAGGAATAAAGAAAAACAATAAAACCTTGCCATTTATAATTCTACGATCAACAAAAATTTCAAAAATAAAAATGAAATATCTTAGGTTTCATATAACAAAGCTAAAAAAAAATACAAAAAGTACTGAAAAATACCTTTAAGTGAAAGGAAAGTTATTCTTGATAGAAATATAGAATTACCAAAGGCAAAGGGATCATTGCAAAAGATAAATGTATAAATGTAAGTGTAGGGCTGGGAAGGTGGCTCAGTGGTAGAGCGCTTGCCTTGCATGCCTGAGGCCCTGGGTTCGATTCCTCAGTACCACATAAACAAAAAGAAAAAAGCCGGAAGTGGCGCCGTGGCTCAAGTGGTAGAGCGCTAGCCTTGAATTGAAGAGCTGAGGGATAGCACCCAGGCCCAGAGTTCAGGCCCATGACCGGACCCAAAATATAAATAAATAAATAAATATAAGTGTAAAATACAGCTTTGGCTGTCTAAAACAGTTCTTATGTTTTAAGAGGTTTATGAAATGTAACATGAAAATATGTCACAGCACATTAAGATGATAAAAGTGTATAGTAGGTTAAACTGTTAAAGATTCACAATTTAGGAAGTAATGCTAAATTAAGATAAATTAATATATATATCATATATTTCCTGCTATCTCTAGAGTAGCTACTGGAAGAATTTTGAAAAAAAATCTATAATAGAGACTAAATAAAAGGAATAGAATAGACTCAGTTAAAGGCACAAAGGGGAGGAGAATCAATGGAACAGGAAAAACATCGGTAAATAGCCTAAAATCCTAAGTAAAATACGGAAAATAGACATTCCACATAAGTATTAGCCAAAAGAAAGCTGATAAATTGATAATGAAATGGAGTTTGCACAAGAAGTATTACTTAGTTATGATGTTTCAAAACACTTCAATTATGTATAACTAATAAAATAGATTCAAAATTAAAAATGGAATGACTAGGCAAAGTAGAATTGTCAGATATAGTTGGAACTTTTAAAAGTTTTTAGTAATTGATGAAACAATTATATGTCAGTAAAGTTATACAAGATTTACAAAGCTAATAAAATTGGCATAGCTGTAGAACTACCAAACTACCACACATTGTAGATTTTGTAATGTTTAGGAAATGCACCGTTTTTCTAGCCACAATCTAAATCTCAGTAAGTTTCAAAGGATTGAAGTCATATGTAGTATATTACACAGTTGGATGAAAATACAAATTAAAAGATAACCTAAAGTTTCTGAAATTATAAAATTATGTAGCACATTTGTAAATGATCACATATGGGAATTAGAGGTAATTTTGAACTAAGCATTAATAAATAAAACATAAAACAAAGTTTGTAGAAGACAGCATAGAGTGTATGTGTGTCGGTGTGTTTTTGCCTGGGCCTGGGGACTGTCCCTGAGCTCTTTGGCTCAAGGCTAGCAACTCTACCACTTTGAGCCACAGTTCCACTTCTGGTTTTCCTGCCTAGGCTAGCTTTGAACTGTGATCCTCAGAGTTCAGCCTCTTGAGAAGCTAGGATTACAGGTATGAGCCACTGACACCTGTTCAACATAACTTTGGCCTTATAAAATTATTTCTTTATAAAAATAAGGAAATATATAGCTCTGTATGTATGTTAGAAGAAAAGACAGTTCAGACATTAGTGCTCTTAGGAAGCTAGGAAAAGAAATGCCTATTATTTAAAACAAGTAGAAAAAGCTATCGAATGAGGATAAATAGGCATAGTTGTAAGAAGAACAAGCAAATGTACAGTAATAATACAGTAGAGAACCTGTGGCATACCATCTGCGTATGCTTTTATAGTGAAAAACAAAATTCAGTATACAAGCCGAGGAGAAAATGGGGGGACATTGGTATTGGGTTCAAATTATTGAGTGTCCTTTCAGGGAAAAAAAAAAGTAAATATTGACTCAATGTGAGTGCAAAAAAAGTGATTAAAATGTTCTATATAAATGTTCCCTATAAAATTTCTAACAGAAAATATCTTCCCTATTCTCTACATCTTTGCTAGCCAGCTTTTTTTTTGGGGGGGGGCGTTGTCAAGCTGAAATGATATCTCATAGAATTTTGGTTTTGTGTTGTAGTTTACTGATGGCTAAAGATAAAATTTCTCATGTACTTGTTCTTCAGAGAAATGTACCTTTATATCATTTGTCTGTTTTTAATTGGATTTCTTTTTTATTGTAATTAGTTAAACCTAAGGGGTTTCAGTTTAAGTCAGATTATCAGTATAATGCATCTTGATCACTGTTTCCATTGTTTTCTTCTGTCTTTCCCAATTCCATCCATATCCACCATTCATTACTTTTTTTTTTTTGGTCTTGGGGCTTGAACTCTGAGCTTGGGCTCTGTCTCTGCACTCTTCAGCTCAAGACAAGCTTTCTACTGCTTGAGCCACAGTGCCGCTACCAGTTTTTTAGTGGCTTATTGGAGATAAGAGTCTCATGGACTTCCCTGCCCAGGCTGGCTTTGAAGCACGATCCTCAGATCTCAGCCTCCCAAGGAGCTAGGATTACAGGCGTGAGCCATCGGTGCCCGGCTCTTCATTACTTATTATTGTTAATTTTTTTCAGTTTCTTACAGAATCTGATTATTAAATCCTTTGCCATTTGAATAGCTTGCAGATGTTATCACCCATTCTGAGGGTTATCTTGTTTTATTATTGCTTTCTTTGTGTTCAGAAGTTTCTTAGTTTGATATAATCCCAGTTGTTTCTTTTGTTGCCTGGGTTTTGGGGTCTTTGAAATTTCTTCCTTCCTCCTTCCTTCCTTCCTTCCTTCCTTCCTTCCTTCCTTCCTTCCTTCCTTCCTTCCTTCCTTCCTTCCTTCCTTCCTTCCCTCCCTCCCTCCTTCTCTT
>NW_012267236.1:15939113-15957582 GCF_000151885.1 Dipodomys ordii
TTCCTTCCTTCCTTCCTTCCTTCCTTCCTTCCTTCCTTCCTTCCTTCCTTCCTTCCTTCCTTCCTTCCCTCCCTCCCTCCTTCTCTTTCTCTATCCTTCCTCCCTCCCTCTGTCCATCCCCCTCTCTCTCTCTCTCTCTCTCTCTCTCTTTCTCTCTTTTCTTTCATCAGTCCTGGGGCTTGAACTCAGGGCCTTGGTGCTGTCCCTGAGCCTCTTTGTTCTCAAGGCTAGCACTCTACTTCCTAAGCCACAGTACCTCTTCCAGCTTTTCCTGAGTAGTTTATTGGAGATACGAGCCTCATGGCCTTTTTCTGCCTGGGCTGGCTTCAAACCACCATCCTCAGATCTCAGCCTCCTGAGTAGCTAGGATTCCAGGATGAGCTACCAGACTTCCCGCATATTTTCCATACATTGCTGGTAGGTATGTAAATTATTACAACCATTATGGAGAAGAGTATGAAGGCTCCTCAAAAAACTAAAAACAAGACTACCATATGACCCAATAGGGTACCACTTCTAGGTATAGAAAAGGGAATAAAGTCAGTATTAGAGAAGTACCTGCATTCCAGTGTTATTTGGAATACTGTTCACAGTAGACAATACTTGGAATCTAGAGGTGTAAAGAAAATGTGTTGTGCACACACACACACACAGAGTCTATAACATTCAGCCGTATAAAAGAATGCATTTGTGGGCTGGGAAGGTGGCTCAGTGGTAGAGTGCTTGCCTTGCATGCATGAGGCCCTGGGTTCGATTCCTCAGCCCCACATAAAGCAGAAACAGCTGGGAGTAGCTCTGTGGCTCAAGTGGTAGAGCGCTAGCCTTGAGCTGAAGAGCTGAGGGCCAGCGCCCAGGCCCAGAGTTCAGGGTCCACAACCGGCAAAAAAAAAAAGAGAAAGAAAGAATGCATTTGTGACAAAAGAGATATAACTGAAAGATATTATATTAAGTGAAAGGAGCCAGATACAAAAAGATAAATACACATGTTCTGTTGTATGTGATCTGAACATACAATGATAGAGGTTGGATAAGTTGTGGGAGAAGAGGCTGAGGAAAAGATTGGATAGTAAATACCAAATCATTTAGATACAAGAAGTCCAAAGTGGTCACAACATAGTCAGATATAGTAGTTACAATTACCTACTACATATTTTATGAGGAATTAGAGGAGAGAAGGTCCAAGCATTCAAGAAACAATAAATGTAGACTACCCTGTAGATTACCCTGACTTGATCTGTATGCATGAGTGGAAATTGCAGTATTCCATAAATGTATACAGACAGTACAGTAGTAACTAAAACAGTGTATTCCATGAGTGTATACAGTTGTTACAGTAGTTACATCACCTATATGTTCTATGAGGATTTTTAAAGTGGGACACAACAAGCAATAACCAAAGGTGATCATTTACATTATTAAAATAACTGCTCCATTATACCTAGAGTTTTAAAAGAATAATAAGTATTAAGACACATTTAAAACTAGCCAAAAGGCTTAAATACTAAATAACGTCTTCATTAAGATACCCAATGGTGACTGCACATAGAATAGTGCTCAGAATTATTAGTCATCACAGAGGTTATTTCTTACATGCAATTTACCTCAGTAGTTCTGAAATGAACAAGCTGGAAACACTGATGGTAAAGATAAAAATATTTCTTGTTACATATATGTGTGGATGGAATCTCTCCCAATGTTACTTTATTTTCTGGAAGTTGTGCAAAAGAGGTGGTTGTTAATTTCAATAGTTGTTTTTAAGTTACCATTCTCAAAGGCCATTAGAGGATTTTTAAGTTGTTGTTGTTTTTGTTAGTTATGGGGCTTAGACTCAGCCTGAGTGCTGTCCCTGAGCTTTTTTGCTTAAGGCTAACACTCTAGTACTTTAAGCCACAGCACCACTTCTGGTTTTTTGGTGGGTAATTGGAGATAGTCTCAGGGACTTTCCTGCCCAAGCTGGCTTAGGACTAGGATCCTTAGATCTCTGTTTCCTGAGTAGCTAGGGTTATAGGTGTGAGCCACCAGCACCCAGCTTTTAAGATTTTGTTTTAAAGAATGTATTTGTCTATTCCTACTGTTAAATCTTCTGTTTTTTGCCATTTAGTAATTACTTTTAAAGCAGCCCTAACCACTAGATGTCACTGTAACTCAAGAAATGCAAAAATTACCTCATCATTTCCAAATGTTTGAAACAGTAATAATTTCAGGAAAAGCACTTTAAATTCTTTATTTTGATACACAATATTTAGTTAAATTGTACTTTATTGTTAAGCCTTTGAAATGTGTTTGTTATGGGAAAACATCTCCAGTTTGATTCTCAAAGTAAAACAAAACCGTTATGTAGCCACTGTTTCTCCATAAACTATTTGTAGTAAATATTTATAACATTTTTTTCACTCCACCAAATGAGGATTTTAGTTTTAAACCCTTCTGCTGCAATTTTTTTTCTTTACCTATATTGTAGATTTAATATTTTACTAGCTTTTCTTCCTTGTCTCTTCTCCTCAAGGTTCAGCCTGGAGAGGGAAATAAAGCATCCTTCAACGACATGCGAGCTTTGTCTGGCGGTGAGCGATCTTTTTCCACAGTGTGCTTCATCCTTTCCCTGTGGTCCATTGCTGAGTCACCTTTCCGATGCCTGGATGAGTTTGATGTCTATATGGTATTGTTACATTTTGATCTTCTGTTATTGTTTGAATAAGGTATTTTGAAAGGAAGCAAGCCTTTTCTGTAGTTGACCAATTGCAGGAAAGATCCTGCCTGACATTGCAATCTGATATGATTGTAAGGAGTACCTTGAAGTTGGAATTCTCTCCCCTTTGCCATATAGTGCCTCTAGGAGCCCTGCGCTATTATTTCATGTCTTCTTTCCCAGCCTGCACATCATGACTGTCAGGCTCATAGTCTTGCTCCTTCAACCTCTTCCTAGCTTATTTCTAGTAAGACAGAGTTGTAACCAGTTCACCACCCTTGCTACCAACTGCATTAGCTCTGGATTCTCCAGGCCCTGAAAACCAGTGCACATAAAATAAAGATACAAGAACATTTGACTTTGGAGTTAGAAGCATCAGATTTAGGAACTATCTCTGCTTCTGACTTTGCAAATGGCTTTAGGCAAAATATGTATCTTTCTTGGGTTTTTTTTATACCCACGAAGGGTATTTTATAAAGCAATGGTGTTATTACTGCTGCCTACCTCAGAGGGCAGTGGAGGTGCAGGTGAAGTCCTAAATGTGATGCACTTGCTGTGATCCAGCTGCAACTAAATTCTCACAAATCAGCAGCTGATCACCAACTGACTGCTTCTTCTCTCTTTCTTAAGTGCCACATGGTCTGAGTCCAGATGATACTTCTTGAGTCACTCTTGACTAGCAAAGGCTGTACATGAGCTAAAAAGCCTCACCTTATCTGTTGAAGGACTTGTCCTCATCAGTTTATTTCCATCCTTTAGGAAAGGTTATCTGACCACCTCCACACTCCTTCTACTTCCTGGTTTCCTGTATCTTTCATCTCAGTCTGCCATGTTGTCTCCATTGGTTCTGATGCCTTTAAATGTTTCCTTAGTTTGTTGGTTACACTTTTGTTCATTTCCTTATACAAAGTATCCTGCCTACTTCTACAGATACATAGTCCTCAAAGCTACTGCTTGAATATAGACATCTACCACTTCCTACTTCAGAGCTCTCTTACAGTGTAGACCTTGGTCATCTTAGTGAGTTTGAGAATGAATGTATTTTCCTTTTTAAGTCTTTTTTCTTTTCCTAGGTTTCCTATCTTGATTAGTGGCAAATTGTCAATATCAACACAGTTACCCAGCTATAAAGTCTGATTTATCTCTTCTTCCCTTTTACTTCACATTGTCTGCTCCTCTTTTGAAATCTCCCTAATCTCCAGCTTCTCCCTCTCCTTGTGATTTGTCCTTCTCTGTACCTCTTTTATGCTAAACTTGACTTTTTTTCCAGAATCTCTCTCCTTCAATCTGCCCTCCACCTTTTTCAGCAAGTTTATATTTCTAAAACATAACTTACTTTGGTCACTAACCTATTAAAATCTCACAGTGATTATTATATATGTATAAATATTTATTTCTGGACAGTAACTTTGGAGACTTCAAGATTGTATTATTTATCAACTTTCAGCTATGTTAATAGACTATGATTTTCTAAACATGGTGCCTCTGTTCATGTGTTCTCTTTTGTTATGTGATAAATTCTGTTTATATTTTAATACATAGTTCAGATGTCATCTTTATGAAGCCTCTTATGGCCACCATACTTTTGAAAACATCCCTTAATCATTGAGGGACAGTTTGATAGATTTGAAGCTAAGCACTTTTGTTTATAACTACCCTGAGTAATTAACCATTACTAATTAGATTCTCTTTGAAACATGAAATATGTCATTTGTGTATTTGCTAATTATTTTTTATTCCTACTCATATCTGAAGGAGGAAGAACACAGGAATATTTTGATTATAGAAATATAACCTACAAGTTCTGTTTATTCAGTTATTACTCCAATATTTTCTGACACTATCTTTCTGTAGATGAAATTGCTTGTTACTTTAAAGTAGTAGAGGAAAATCCAGTTTATATGAGCCAGCAGAATGCTGTTTGACTCAACACAATCCTAACTTGTGCTTTTGTTCTTCAGGATATGGTTAATAGAAGAATTGCAATGGACATGATACTTAAGATGGCAGATTCCCAACGATTTAGACAATTTATCTTGCTTACTCCTCAAAGTATGAGGTAACTTTCTGTGAATGTATATGTAAACACAGATTTATGTAAAAAAGCAGGAAATAAAAGTTTTTATAATCTTTAATTTTTTAATGTAAATGCAGAACTGACCAATGTAAATTAAAATTAGCCTTATAACTGGTTTAGAAGATTTAAAGTGATTTCTTATTTTCTAGATATTTAAAACTTGATTCTGTCTTATCCCATAAGTTGGCTATTATTAACTTACTAACATTTGTTATCATAACCAAGCAAAACAAAATAAGTTTAGTAAATCTATTTAGGAGAAGAAACAATTCATGATTTTCCTAGTCTTTTTTCTTGGGACTTAACGGTGCCAGTCTTCCTAAATAGGTGTTATACTCTGTTGTCAGTCAGCATTTGTCAGGTGCCTACAGTGTGTCAGGCACTGTGTCACCTAGAGTTGGTATTCTATCTCAACAGGATTCCTGGGATCATGTGACTACTGAAACTTGAGGTTAGAAATATTAGGTAACTCCTAGCTACATAAGAGCAAGTTTAAAGTAGTGTCTATAAATCTCCTTTATTTCCTTTTCTTCCATGCTGAAAATGCATAGACTATGTCAAGAACTTAATTTTTTAAATGAAAACAATTCTCTATTGTAATTTTTTGTTTCCTGGAATTCTTACCAGTATATGTATCCTCTAGTAGATTTTTAGCTTATTTTGGCTTATTTTTTTCCTTGGTAGTGGTAATGGTGTTGGTGGCCGAGTTCCTATCTATATGTGTCAAGGCGAAGTTTTTCCACTGAGCTATGCCCCCTAACCCGTGGAAGTTGTTTTAAAGGGTAAAAGGTGTTTTGGAAATTTGGGTAATTGATTTGTCTTCTTGTAGCTCACTTCCTTCAAGTAAGCTGATTAGAATTCTTCGGATGTCTGATCCTGAAAGAGGACAAACCACATTGCCTTTTCGACCTATAACCCAGGAGGAAGAAGATGACCAAAGTTGATCATTTATATGCCTTGACCTCATGCTGAAAGATGAGAAAGTGGGAAACAATATTGAGAGGGGGAAATAAAGCTGGACTATTTGGTGAAATAAAATGAGATTGATTCTGAAATAAAAGAAACTCCCCATCTGACCACCATAAAGTGTATAAATTAGCCTCAAAAGCCAGCTTATAGCAAGGTATTAAAATTACTGTTACTTTCCTTTGTGAAAACCAAATTTCATAGTACTGGTTTTAAATCTTGTTAAGTTTACATGTGAGTTGTTCTGTTTTCGTTTTTACCATCTATTTTTATAGTTTCCTATTTTAGAAGTAAAATTTGTACATAAGCACATGTACATATTTCTTTAGTTTGAGTTCATTTCTATAGTATTTTGTAAGAATTAAAATAAAATTTTGAGCACCTGATTATATTTAGTTTTGCTTTTCTGAAATATTACATTCTATAGTTAGATGACTAAACAGAGACAAAGAGGGATTCTTCTGGCAGGGAGCAGGGTACAAAGTGAGCTATGGACACCATGGATTTACTGTCAGGTTTTGTTAATATTGAAGACCTCACACAGTACTGTCAATCCTGATAGGCAGAATCTCTGCCTATAGTAATTTTTAGCCTTAAGGGCAGAGCTGTAGAAGAGCTGTGACTAAGCTTAAGAGAATGGCTAGAAAAACTGGGAGGTTGGCTCCTCATAGAACAGGAAGGTAGCCAGCGGCCACGCTTACAGAAGACACGTTCTGAGTTGAGAGATGCTTAAAGTGATCACATGTGGTTCGTTGTAAAAAAAATGTATTTTTTAAAAGAAAACATAAATGGGACTACTGCCTTTATTCTTTGATACTTGAATTAGTGTTAAACTTTTACAAAACACAAAACCTGCCTTATATTGCTAGCAATAAATACCAGAATACATACCAATGAAGTTGACAAGGAAGTTTTTTAAGCAATGGAGAATTTTAAGACCACAGACATTTTTATAATAGGTTTCTAAGAAATAACTGAATTCTGGTTTTGGTGAAGCAAGGAATCTAAAGTCACTTGCTATGAGAAGTCCAAAAACATGCTTTGTAACCTATGAATTTATAGGAAGTAGAGACTTCTAAATCTTTAAGATACTCCTTGCTGATCATAAAACAAATTTATAACTCATTTGTATCAAAAATATTTCTTAGCAAAAAGAAAATTTGGTATGAATTACTGAGATAGTTTTAATGTTATGCTGCTTAACACCAAGTAGGAAATTAATCCTGAGATGAATCCATCTGAGCATCTCTTTGAAATAATTATGATTCATCGCTTTGGTGTCAGAGAGTTGATTTCAGCCATCATAAGTGAATATATCTTCATAGAATGTTCTACCTACTGCTTATAATAAGAGTAAATGTAGAAAAATGTTCTTTTTAAATATGTATAACTTAAAAATAAAACATTTATATATATTAAAGTCATGTTTTTGTGCATTGGGAAAGGAAATGTTAATTGACTAACAAGCCTCTTAATCTGTAGTGACTTAAATATCTCATATAGATGACTCTGGAAGAAGTTTCAGGAAACAAGGAAGAAAGGTTTCTCTGAATCCTAAGTTTTACCTTTGGCATTTATTCTGGAAATGATTCAGATTATTCTCAAAATGACAAACGTGAGTTTTAGTAAGCCATGCTGTTAATGATGCAGTTGCTGAAATTGACAATGCTGAAAATTGAGGATTAGTTATTTTCCAAGTTTTATTACTATTTTGTTAGGCCAAAAGATTAAACCAAAATGATTAAACTCTAGGACTCTTGAATTAAGTCAGGAAATTCTCATGAGGTGCGGTGAAGACCTTTGTTGCCAGTCTGTGATGCTATCAGGAGCTAGTGGGATTAGCAAATGCTATAATCCTCTGGAAGGAAGTTAGGTGACTGTGGTGTGGCCTTGAAGGGACATTGAGACCCTGGCCAGAATCCTCTCTGTAACCCTGGCCATGAGGAGAGCCAGGCCCCTGCCACATATTGTACCATGTGTGGCCTAACTAGAGGCCCAAAGCAACAGGACACCCCGGGCTGCGGCCTCTGAAAGTCAGCCCTCAAATGAGCCGTCATAAATCCTTTATGAGAGTTACTTCTTACTGTCATGGGAAGTCGTCATGAAGCTGATGTCTTGTACTTTGACTAATTGAGATGAGAACTGATTTGAAGTTTAAAAGTTTAGTTACTAATACTTCATGATTTAACCTTAGTGTCCCTGGATTTAAGACTCCAGCAAACTATGTAAGAGGAGCAAGTTTTATTCTTTTTTTATTTTTTGGGTCCGGTCATGGGCCTGAACTCTGGGCCTGGGCTCTGTCCCTCAGCTCTTCAGCTCAAGGCTAGCGCTCTACCACTGGAGCCACAGCGCCACTTCCGGCTTTTTATTTTTTTCCGCTGCTTATATGGTGCTAAGGAATCGAACCCAGGGCCTCATGCATGCAAGGCAAGTGCTCTACCACTGAGCCACCTTCCCAGCCCTTATTCTTTAAAAGAATTTAATAATATGACTATACATCATCTGTTCCTTGAATCAGCTAATGAAGTTTCCTTAATTTGGTATCATATAACATGTATATTTAGTCTTTGTGATGACATCGAGGTAGAATCTACAGGAGCAAGCATGGTAAAGCTTCAGGGAATTCCTGCTGCCTAGTTGATGAATGTAGAAATGCCATTTTTTTTTTTGCTAATCATGATACTGTACATAATTTCAGATAATGTTAGCTCCTATGAATTATAAAGCAGTAAAGAGGTTTGGCTGCAGGAAAGCCTTTTCAGAAGGTAATATCTGAGCCAGGTAAGAGTACAGGGAAGATGGTCCTGGGTCAAGGCTGAGGAAGCGAGAGCCAAGTCCCCTTGTGGGTGCTGAGGGTAGGTATGAGATGAGGCTTGGGTAGGAGAAGCAAAACCATTGTAGCCCTAAAACAGTAAGCAGGTCGGGTAAGTATTCCAGGAGTCCTTTTGGCTTCAGTGCTCAGAGCTGAGGGTGGGACAAGCATGGGAAGAGCGGACACGTATTTGGACCAATTTGCAGTGGTTGGTGCACACACGAGCAGCCGTGATGATTGGGACACAGACACAGTCCATTCTGAGGGTGAGCGGCAGTGGACTTCTGATGAGAATGCTGTGAGGAGTCAGACAACTTTGCCACCTGGCCTAAAGAGCTGGATGACTGGTGCCATGCATGGTGGAAGAAGAGTGTGGGGAAGATGAAAAGGTCACCGATTTAAACTGGTGACATTTGAAATAATGGTTTGGATGCTAATAGTTCTTTGGTTAATTTGCTATTTGATGGGTAACTTTTCATTGGAAAACAATAAAAGTCAAGTCTGAAGATCTGTGTTTACCTGCAAATATTGTGGGGAAACTCCAAATTGTGTAATCAAACTGATCAGAAAACTTAATAGTTGAAGAGAAGCTAAGGCAGCCCTGTCATTTAAGAGCTCTAATTGGGCATCAGTGCCTTGCTAGATGCCGACCCATCCTTTCCTTAGAACCTTTCAAGGTGTCTGTTGAAGCCTGGAATTACTTGATATAGTTCCCAAGCATTGGGGAGAAATAAGCATCTGACTGTTTTAAGAAATGAGTTTATATTTATTCAGAGACTGATTCTAAATGAACTATAGAAAAAAAAATGAAGTGTCAGTACAATTTCTTGCCCTTTTAAAAACAAGCAGAGGAAATATGGAAACTTGGGACTTCTAAATGCAGAGGGAAAAAAATGAAGTCTACAAAGTGAAATGCTTGTGGTATTTTCCATTTAGACCTGCAATTGGGAGTTAAACAGCTACCCCAATGGCAGCTGAGTGTGAACCAGACCTAGAGCCTAGTTGAATGATGTACCTGTAGTGGGTACTTTGTGAAGAAAGCACTTTGGCCGAGATAGGAGGGGCTCAGTGGGACCCAGGTTGGTGGGGTGTGGTGGTTAAGTGGAACTCTGGTAGAGGGATGAATGAGTTCAACACATCTCAGTTCCTGGACCCTTTGACCATTAGTCCATGCAGTGCTTATTTCCTGTTTTCTGTATTATTCATTCCCAGTAACAGTGTTTTCCAGAAATGACCACCACAGTAAGTCCCTCCTATGTTCTTTTAGAACTTTATAGAAGCTCTTCTTGATCTAGATTTGTAACTTACCATCAAGCGGATCCAGTAGGAGCAGTACCAAGCTGAGTTTTTCTCTTTTTTGGGAGGGGGGGGGGCGGTCTGGTCGTGGGGCCTGAACTCTGTGCTTGGGCACAGTCCCTCGGCTCTTCAGCTCAAGGCTAGTGCTCTACCACTTGAGCCACAGCGCCACTTCTGGCTTTTTTCTTTCTGCTTATGTGGTGCTGAGGAATCAAACTCAGGGCCTTAGGCATGCAAGGCAAGCACTCTACCACTGAGCCACCTTCCCAGCCCCTGAGTTTTTCTCTTAATTCCTGACATGGAAGCCATAAGAAATGGTAAGATGATTGATTGTGTTAGGTTTAGGGTTTGAGTTGTTATGCAGCATTAGTAACTAAACCAGTCCTTCTTTCATCCACTCCTCTACAAACCATTGTCATGGCACATTTTCTATGTGACTTGGGAGTTCTTTTTGTAAGAATATATTTTCACCGATCGCATACTTTGCAATCCATTTTGGTTTCCCCACCACCACCAACAGCATTTTAGAACCCTGGTCTAGGTTGACTGTGTATGTCAGTCTGTTGTTCTCAGCTGATCCAGACTATATTTGACTTGGATGAACCACTAGATTGTCTCCAAAGCCCACGCACACCACACACAGAGCCGTCACAAATGACTTTGGTTATGTTTCTGTACGGCCCTCCAAGAGCCGTTCCCGAGGCCAGGCAAGGGATTGCTGGGCCAGAGCAGGTATGCAGTCGGCTGCTGTCCAGATCCCAGTTCCAGCAGCAAGGACTAGAGCAAGTGATGAGATTCTTACTTGCTGGCCCAGTTTCTACAGTTTAGTTAGAACTAGTGAAGTTACTGGGGAGAGCCATTGTTTTCTTCCCTGGCTCCTTTCCTCCATCCCTCCCTCTCTGCCATCCTCCCTCCTTTTCTGGAAGATTTTGAGATGCCTTCTCACGACTCCACTGCCAAATGCCACCATATCTCAGTATTCTCCTTTCTTCGTTCTATGCTTTCCCCCCTATTTGGAATATCACACACGCACACACTGTGGCTTTCTCTGAACACACATTAGTGTGGTGTTACATGCTAGTAGGTGATTAGTGAAGATGTGAATGATTACCCAGTCTGTCTTATCCAGGTGACCCCATGGACCCTCTTCCCCATCCCTCCTCACGAAGTAGTAGAAAGGCATTTAACCTCTTGGATCTCTCCTTGCTACATTTTGGGCTCACCATGCACAGGGGACAAAGGACACTTAAGATACTATCACATGGAACTGTCTCCTCTAAGGGCAGAATTTGGGTTCTCTGAGTCTTTTCGATAACCTACCTATCTGAAGCCTCAATGTTCTAAGTGTTTATAGGTTTGCTTATTTAGTTCCTTGCTGGATAGAGGAATGAAATCATGCCCTGGTTGCTAGTGTCATTGAATGATCCAAAGAGAAAGAAGCAAAAATTACTTGATTTAAAAAAAAATGCAGCTGGGAACAGACGGCCCACCCTGTAACCCTAGCTACTCAGGAGGCAGAGATCTGAGGACTGTGATTTGAAGCCAGCCCAGGCAAGGGAGTCCGTGAGATTCTTATCTCCAGAAAACGGGAAGTGGCTGTGGCTGAAAGTGGCAGAGTGCTACCCTTGGGTGGAAAAGCTCAGGGACAGCACCAAAGCCCTGACTGCCAAAACCCCCCCACAAAAAACCACTTGAAAAATAGAGTACTGCATAGTCTTGAGCCAAATAGCCACTAACTCTACTTAACAAAGTACAAATTAATTGAAATGAAATTTAATAATTCAGTTATTCAGTCACACTAGCCATTCTTAAAGGGCTCAGTAGCCACATGTAGCTAGTCACATGCAGATGTTTCCATTATCAGTGGTACAGGTAGGTGATCAGTGCAAATTTGTTAGGAATAACTCCCTAGAGTCTAACCCGGCAACATTGCACACACACACACACACACACACACACACACAGTTCACAATTGGGAGGAAAGAGTATTTTGAGGGCACTGTGTGAACTCCAGCCACATTCTGAAAATGCTAACTTGGGACCCTCATCTGCTTGCTTCCCCTCACTGAGGTCAGGACAGTTTTGTTCTATCATTAAAAATAAAATCCAGCACACCTTTTATGTAGGAGGCAGAAGTCTTTCCTAAGCCTATCTTGGAGGCTACCTCTCAGCCCACTCAATGTGCCTTTCCCCCTCCCCCGAGTTTTGTAGAACATAATATATTGTTAGCACCAAAGTCACACTGAGATATAGTTTATTGTCATATAATGAGCATTTTTTCATAATGAACAAGTCTTCTCTTTTAAATGTTACATGCCATGTGGACTGTCCCTCTTTGGGGAAATGGCCTGGATGAAGAAGTTGCTTTATTTCCCTTTTGTCATTTAGTTCTTCAGACTCCAAAGATGTGTATTGAAAATATTTAGTAAGTTGTTGCTGGCTGACTTTTGCTTATGAGAATGTTTCGTTTAATTGTAAAAGGGAGGGTAAATGTTAGAAATTGTGTCATCAATTACCACCTTTTTTGGAAGTCTTTGAAAATAAGTGGGAATACATTTCTATCTTTTTTTTACTTTCAATAAATAATCTTTGTATATCTTTACTTTCAATAAATATTCTTTGTGTATATGTATATATAGATAGATAGATATAATGAGTCATTTAGCAGGATTTTTAAATTTTATACTGCATTCATCCAAAACAGCTCTTTCCAGATTGATAGGATGCAGATGAGGTGAGAATTAAGGCAAACCCAAAAGGCATGCAAATATAGTACATTTATATTCACTGATAATACAAGCTGTTGTGTGTGGACCAGACACAGGAGTGAAGGGCCCCTCCGTGTGTCTGTCTAGTACTATTTTACAGGAGAATGGTGACACAGCTCATAATTAAGGTACATTACCGTGGGGGTCTCAGTGCTACTAAAATTATGTAATCAAGGAGACACAAGCATTAGCAAAACATGTACCAGAAATCATAGAATTCTTTGCAGCACATTTCTGCCCAGGCTTTGGAAGAGGAGTATTTGTATGAAATGATATTACACATATCACATTGTGGCAGGTTGTTCTGTTTGTTTTTATAGTATATGCTTTTAAAATTCATCAGCAAATGACATTCTCATGCACACAAGTGTTTCAAACACAAGAAGCAAGTCCATTTATAGGTAGTCCAAGCGATTGTGTGTGTGTGTGTGTGTGTGTGTGTGTGTGTGTAGCTGCAGACTGAATGGGACGTTGACACTTCCGTGCAGTCCATGGTATAGACACCAGCTCATTTCTGAATGTCACACTGCAGAAGTAATACAATGGACGGGTCGCTCTTTGCAGCTTCTTTGAATTCATCCAGAGTAATCTGGTCATCTTTGTTCTTATCCATCTTGCTGAAAATCTTGTCTACTCGCTGCTCAGGTGTGAGACCATCCTCATTCATTTTCATCATGATCACAGTGCCCACCATTTTGTAGATAGCCTTTAAGGGGGGGAAAGTGTAAAGTCAATTAGCAGAAGCCCGGGAGGGCAAAGAGCTCTCCCTACCTCTCTTTCATCTAACTGGCTCCTACTTCACTCTTCAAGTTTTAGCTTCTCCTTCCCCAGAGGAGGTTCTGTTCCCATGCTTCAAGTTGCCATGGCAACCCATACCATCTTCTCCAAGGGAAGATATTGCACACACTATTACAGTAATTCCTTTGTCTTCCTCACCAGACAGTACATGTTATGAAGCTGGGAATCATCTTTTTCTCACTTCTGTAACTCCAGGACTTGGCCCTATGTCTGTCACATCGTAGGTCTTCAATAAGTATTTATTATTAATTAAAAACAAAGTCTATTTACTTGGCTGGCAGTTGGGATATGGAGTAAAGAGGCAGGAGGAGGAAGGAACAAATGAGGTGTTGGCTAGAGATGGAGTTAGAAGCAAGTCAGAACATAAAGTCCTCTTACAGATAATGATTTTTAACTTATTAACTTTTTAAGTGGCTTTCAATAGGGAATGTGTGATGTAATGAAGTAAGTCTTGAGATGAATTAGAAATAGAAGAATTTTGGATGATTACTGGTTTTCTGTCTGGAGGAAGTGGATAGAAAAGGTCATTCAGTGGTGAGATGAATCATAGACTAGAAACAGGCTCAGGAAAGCAAATGTTAAGATGTTTTTAATTTCAAATATTCTTAATTGAAATGCAAATAAGTCAATAAACACTAATGGTGGGAGTCTTAGGTAACATTAGAGTCCCTATGACAAGGACCACATAATGTGTTCAGAAAGCCAAGGCAGGTATACCCATTAAAGTTTAGCTCTGAAATATTCATTTAGATCTGTTGATTAAATGTAAGATAAGTCAAAGAACACTGAGATAACTGCCTTCTCCAGGTCAAATGGTGGTCCATAATGAGTTCTCAGTAGGGGTGTTGCCTAGGCTGCAGTGGTTTCCTTTCTAGAATAGTACCCTAATGCTGGGTGCTGTTGGCTCAGGAGGCTGAGATCTGAGGGCCGTGACTTGAAGCCAGCTCAGGAAGAGAAGTTCCTTAGACTCTTGTTTCCAATTAACTAACAAGGAACTGGAAGTGAAACTGTGACTCAAGTGGTAGAGCACTAGCTTTGAGCATAAAAGCTCAAGGACAGCACCTAGGCCCTAAGTTTAAGCCCAGGACTAGCAAAATAAACAAATAGGAAAGTCCCTTAAAATGATAAATGCCCATCTTAAATGGATAAAACAATTATACAATGGAATGCTGCTTTATCATTTGTGAAGAATGGATTACAATAAATGCCACAGCACCAATTAACTGTAGGAAAGAGATGGAGAAGCAGCGCTAACAGTCAGACACAGGGCCAGTCCCTGGATGAGTCCATTGGTGTGAAAGGTGGAAGAAAATCTGGCCAACATAGGGTAGTGGTTGTCTGAATTGAGATTGGAAGCAAGCATGTACACATTAAGGACCTTATCAAAAATTTTTAAATGCCTTAAAATTGCAATATGGTGATAGCTGAATTCTTCTGTAAGTTTAGTTGAAAAAAATTATTGAATCCTACTTAGTAAGGGTGACTTTATTGTCTGTAAGCCATAGATTGCTTGTAAAGATTGCTTTAAAAACTGCCAATTGAAAACAAATCACTAGTAAGTGCCTTATTTAACAAGTTAGAATGGACATTATGAGTTGTGTGTGCCTATCAATTGTAAGATCCTGAGTTCAAACCTCAGAACCACAGAGAGAGAGAGAGAGAGAAAGAGAGAGAGAGGAGGGAAGGAAGGTAGGCAAGAAGAAAGGAAGGTAGGAGGGAAGGAAGAAAGGGAGGGAGGGAGGGAGAGAGGAAGGAAGGAAGGAAGGAAAGAAGGGAGGGAAGGAAAATAAAGATATGTAAAAATGTTCACCAAGATTAAATAGTTTGTGTTTAGTTTATATTGATATATGATGGAAAAAAGGAATTTAGAAGAGGCAGACTACTGAAGTTTCTTTTGTAGACAATTGGTAGACAGAGTCCTGATTAGCCTAGTAGAATCAGTGTGCACAAGGTAAAATATACACTGTGCTTTATGTCCATGGGCCATCTATATTTGAGTTGTCATGCGCTCTCTGCCCTTTGAAAGTTATAATCAAAAGGATTTACATGATGGTCGGTACAGTCAGAAAATTGTACTATTGGGCTGGGAATGTGGGTCAGTGACTTCCGTGCATGAAGCCCCGGGTTCGATTCCTCAGTACCACATACACTGGAAAAGCCACAAGTGGAGCTGTGGCTCAAGTGGTAGAGCGCTAGCCTTGAGCAAAAAGAAACTCAAGGACAGTGCTGAGGCCCAGAATTCAAGCCCCAGGACTGGCAAAGAGAAAAGTGCACTATTAATAAAATATAAACAAGAAATCTGTCCTGGGTAAGTTTGAAATGGCAAGGTCAGGGTCTCATCAACTGTAGCCCTGTGATCTGAGCCACTAATGTGAGAATGAGAAAAAGACACCCCCAGTGCAGACTTGTACCCCAACACTGACACAGAGACAGGGATGGCATTGAAGACTCAGATCCAAATCACAGGCCCCATGCAAATGGACCTAATCCCTGAAGGACATGAGCAGATGTTCAGCGTGAACTTTGTGGAAAGCATATTATTGCATGTGCTTTCTTTTTTTCCAGTCATGGGGCTTCAACTCAGGGTCTGGGCACTGTCCCCGAGCTCTTTTGCTCAAGGCTAGCACTCTACCACTTCGAGCCACAGCTCCACTTCTGGTATTCTGGTGGTTCTCAGACTTTCCTGCCTGGGCTGGCTTTGAACTGTGATCCTCAGCACTCAGCCTCCTGAGTAGCTAGGCTTACAGGCATGAGCCACCAGCGCCTGTTTGCACGTGCTTTTCTAAGGAGGAATAATGAAGTCTCAACAATCTCTCAATCTTATGGACCCATTTTTCCTGTGCTGAGCACCCCAACTCAGACATACTGTCCTTCTGGGTTTCCACAGCTCTTCCTCTTCTTCCCTCTCCATTGATCAGTACCTGGCTCAGTGATCCTGGCCTCTGGGTCTGTGGCCTTGATATCAGACACCTTTGTCTTTTCATATCTGACTCTCTGACATTTGGCCTTGGAGAGTGTTAACCACATCCTCAAGGAGCCTATGAAAGAGAAGTCTGGAGTAAAGTGGGCTAACAAGGCCTCGTGAATGAGACAAGTTCACCTAGACCCCGAGGGGTGAGAGGATTCAGAGGGGCAGAGCCAGGAAGAGCTGCTTTGTCATGAGCCAGAGTGCACGGCTGGGTGTGCAATGAGAAGGAGGCAGAGGTGGTAGACATGATGGCTCTGAGGAGGGCAAGCACACAGAGCTCCGGAACACCGTGTGTCTGAGGCGCCTGGCATCTGCTCAGAAAGGGCTTTGGGTAGAATGGAAGAGAAGCTGCTGCAGGACAGGATGTTGTCATGTGATTATTACACAGGCAGACAGGGACAGTGTGTGGATGGCGGGCCAGGCTTCTGAGGCAGGCAGACTAGGGTTGGGGGTGCTGGAGATGCCAGCTGGAGGATTCTCGCCCTGAGCAAGGGGGTGAGATTGATGGAGCTGGGGTGGGGATCCCGCGTGTGGATACACCACAGCTCCAAGATGGGTCACCTGGCTTGTGTCCATGACCAGTAGTGCCTTTGTCTCCAGAGCCACGGTGGGCTCTGGGGTGGGCTGTGCGCTAAGACATTCCATCTAAGCAAAGTCCCTGGTGCATGGTCTACTGTGGAGTGCCTGCCAAGTTCCAGGCTGGCTTCCAGGTTGTGGGGACGGGGCAGTGAGCAAGCAGAGTCCTCTTCCCACGAAGTCACTGCTGGGTGCGGCACGCTCTTGTGCATGCCCACGGCAGTGACAGCCCCTTCTTTGCTTCGGGATCAGCTGGCACTGGGAGGGGGTGGAGCCATCTGGGAAGGCCAGCTTGGTGACAGGTGGCAGGGAGCGGTGAAGGGGGGGCATTCTGGGCAGAGGGGGAGAAGGGGACCAAGCCAGGGAAGCTGCCCTACCGGGAGGGCAGTGGGCAGGGAGGGAGGGGGAAGACGGGGTCGGAGCAGAAGGCAGAGGAATTCTGAGTGGGTGCAACATGACTAAAAATGCCCCCTGGATGTGGTAAGATAGGGGAGCCCAGAAGGACAGCCCAGAAGAAGCAGGTGGCAGGTTCAGCAGTGCAGAACTACACAAAGCAGGAGAATGGGGCCGGGGGTGGGGTGGGGTGGGGGGATCGTCTTAGGCACCCAGTCCAGTGAGCCTCGTGTGTAGCAGGCCTCCTGGTGAATCACCCTGGGTTAGGTGCAGCTCCGTGGACGGGAAGGGCTCAAAGTTCGGCTCTGTGACTCCTCCCGGGCTGTACTTGCGGTGGGGAGCAGGGCAAGGTCAAAACGGGGTGCATAGTAGCAAGAGAGGGTCGTGGACACATGCCCTGCCCGGCTGTGTGGGGGCCTCTGCCTGCCCTCTGCCGCCCCCTCGCCACCGGCCTGGTGGTCAGCCTCACCTCTAGGATCTCCAGCCTCTCCCCGGCTGTGGGGGCCTTTGACCTTTGACCTCCGACCCCCGGCCTGGTGGTCAGCCTCACCTCTAGGATCTCCAGCCTCTCCCGGGCTGTGTGGGGGCCTCTGACCCCGACCCCCGACTCCCCCCCTCCCGGCCCGGTGGTCGGCCTCACCTCTATGATCTCCAGCATCTCCACCCGGGTGATCTTGCCGTCGCCGTCCAGGTCATACATGTTGAAGGCCCAGTTGAGCTTCTGCTCGAAGCTGCCCCTGGAGGTGATGGACAGGGCGCAGATGAACTCTCGGAAGTCGATGGTGCCGTCCCCATTCTTGTCGAAGGTTCGGAAGGCGTGCTGGGCAAACTTGGAGGCGTCCCCGTAAGGGAAGAACTGCGAAGCAAGAGCGCGCAAGTCAGGAGCCGGAAGTCAGGGTCCGGACGGGGCAGGACTCGCAGGCGCAGGAGGAGGACCCCGGCCTGGAGAGATAGTGCACCAGAGCTATTCCCGTTGTGGCCACGGGGTGGGGCTGCTGAGGCCGGGCTGGCCTCCCCAGTGGGCTGTGTGTGTGTGTGTGTGTGTGTGTGTGTCTGTGTGGGGGGGGTGTGGCTCTGTGTGTGTGTGGGGGCTCTGTGTGTGTGGCTCTGTGTGTGTGTGTGTGTG
>NW_012267236.1:15957889-16098831 GCF_000151885.1 Dipodomys ordii
TGTGTGTGTGTGTGTGTGTGTGTGTGTGTGTGTCTCCTGCCCCCATTCTCTGATTTCTTTATACAGGGCCTTTTCTTTTCCTTTTCTTGTCAAGAACTGTTATTTAAAATAGACCCTGTTAAAACAGGTTTTCTTTTTGAGAGACATAAAAAGGTTTCTTCTGAGTGCCAGCAGTGACCGAGGGCGCTGGGCACAGGCAACGCACAGGGAGATAAGGCCTCAGAGAGGCGGTCCTTCCCATTCCCAGCCCCCCTTGACGCTTGCTGCAAATGACAACGACCAACAGACACATCCCAAAGCCACAAGCAAATTGTGTGTTGTATGCCCTATACTCAGCCTAGAAACAAAATGTGCCTTTCCACATAAGGATTCAAGAGAAACGAGACAGGAGTTCCAGAGACAGGTGAGGCTGGCTCTGGTTTAAGTAACAGATACAAGTCTGTTCTGGTTCCTGTTCCTATGCAGCAAATCACCCAGTGTTTAGTGATTTCGAACATTAGCAATTGAGCTGGGTGCTGGTGGCTCACACCTGTGATCCTAGCTACTCTGGAGGCTGAGAGCTGAGCACTGGGGTTCGAAGCCAGCCCAGGCAAGAAAGTCTGTGATACTGTTAGCTCCAATTAATCACAGAAAAAGCCAGAAGTGGGGCTGTGGCTCAAGTGGTAGAGTGCTAGCCTTGAGCAAAAGCTGCTTGGTGACAGTATTCAGGCCTAGAGTTTAAGCCCTAGGACTGGAAAAAAAAAAAGAAAAAAGAAAAAATAGCAATCATTTATCTCATTATCACAGGGCACAAACCCTAAAAGAACAATCTTTTTATTCCTCACACAACTTGTATCCATGTGGCTGAGAAGGACATCTTTGCCCTTTGTTTCCTGCCTTCCTGAACACATTCCATTCTTGCTACCCCCCCCCTCCATTTTTATTTCGCCTCAGACTTTCCTTCCACACCAGGCCCTGTCAGAGAGCTGTGTGCTCTGGGCCTCACACGACCCACAGGTAGAAGGGGAACCCAACTTGACATTTACCGTAGCCCTATTATCTAACAGGAGCTGGTGCAGGAGTGTGGGGAATTGGGGAATTGGGGGTGGGCGAAGCATTCCTAAAGCTCAGAAAATGAGCAGAGGGTAGAGGGGGGAGGGCATTTAGACAAAGAGACGTTCTTCCTCTTTGACTTGCTCAGCACCATTCCCACTCATCCCCCCAATATTATCCATGGGCCTGGCACCTGAGGACTGGAAGCCAGGTGCTGTGTTCAGAATTCGGTGTTTGGGAACTTGGAAATCAGGAAGCAATCGAGATCTTCCTATGCCTTGTACATAGGTGGCTGGACTTTGTTTCTTTCTACGCAGCAAGTGCTATTTGCCGAGGTGTTCAGCTGTCTTGTGATAAAATGGTCTGGGGAGAGCGGGCCTCAGAGCAGAGCAGAGCAGAGGCAAACCTGGGCACACGCTTACGTTCCTGGAGGGCAATTTGCCCACCAGTGTTTCCAGCAGCGCTGCTAGGAGACCACTGGGCATTTTTCTTCATTCCTGCAGGTTTCTGGCAATGCACCACCTCCACTTTCCTACCCCTCCCAGCATCCTCTTCAGTTAAGCGATATTTGACAGCTTTAGCTAAAAATAGCTGGGCACCTTAGGTCAGTATATTAAAAATTAACTTGGACCTGAAAACCCTGAGAGGGAAATCGATCACGAAATTTGAGCTATAAAAGTTACAGGTGCCTCGCAGAAGGTCTTCTCCCTGATTTGCACCAGCCCCATGGTTGTTTAGGAAAGACTAAGTGAAAACTTGGGAGGCCTCAGGGAGTCTGCGGGGGTCACTTCTATTCCTGGCAGGCTCTGAGTGCTTTCAGCTTTTCTAATGGTGGAATCCTGAGTGGGTCATCATGGGAAAACGCGCCCACGCTGCCCCCATCTCCAAGAGGAAGTCGGGCTCTTCAATGTGCACTCCATCCTCTCAACAGGATCTGAAAAGCACCAGAAGTTTCCACACAGTATTGCTCAAAATTTGTTTTGTTTTGTTTTTTAATATCTGCTTCACCTTCTTATTAGATGTTGGCATGAAAGTATTTTTTGGGGGGGTAAAAGGATTGCTGAATTACAGATTATACTATTTATAATGTAGCTAGAAATAATGGTGATGTTGAAAAATGGCATCTAGATAAAATATCAGAGGATCTCCTTTAATCCTGATAATAAGCCCTGACATTACAAATTTCTTCTTGTCAATGAGAAATGGAAGCTGGGAAGATCAACGTGTTTAATTCCAATTTCCAAACTGTCTGAGGTAGAGGTTGGATTTGATGCAGATCTGTACAACCAATCCTGCCACCCCTTGAGATTTCTCTTAATCAGGTGTTAGCTGAGATGAATTTAAATCCACATTTGCTGAAGCAATTTGTAATTCTTACCGTCTAACATTTCTAAGGCTGTATGTTTTCTCCACTGTATACATGGCCACCTTCTGGTAGCCTCTGGGTACTGCAGTGACATTCCTTAAATGCCGCTGAGATCCTTTTTAATGACTCTAACTCAATAAACTAACTGAGTAGCTATTATGTGTCAACACAGTGTTAGGTGTTGGTTCTGAAAATCAAAAAAAGAGCATTATGGGTATCATAGGAAATAGATATCAAACTGCTGAGAGGTGAGGGTAGTTCTTATGAAAGATTAAAGTTTGACGCAGTGACCACCACGTGTTGCTTGTTTCTGTCTAGCAAAGCAACACATGGTGATAATCAAAACACCTGGTTGATTGTGTGCCTATATAAGACCTACAAATCCTGAGCTCGGGGCTCTCCTCCTGGGCTCCGCTGTGTTGGAGTGTAGGACGAGGCCCGAGCTGCAGCCCGTTTAAATAAAACAGCTGTAGAGTCTGACTCGCGGTGGTCTTCTTGTGGGGGGTCCTGCGACCTTGACATTACACTTAATACTACACAAATAAGTGTAAAGTCTTCCTATGATAAATTTCAAGTGTTGAGATCCACAGATGAAACAAGATGAGTGGATTTTTAAAATTCAGTCCTCCCCGCCTTCAGTCATTGCTACGTCATTGCTTTTCACCATAGCCTAGAGCTCCAGAGTCAGAAATCCTCAAGATCCTATAAATCTTCACTGCCTCCGGCTATACTGCACCCCACTACCCTGAACAGAACAACACACAGGAGAAGAAATGCTAGCAGGAAATGTTGGCCGTTGTGTTTCTCCCCAGGAGGACTGTGGGAGTCTTGGCAGGATTAACCATCTCCTTCAGATGAGGCTGTCCCTGTCCATTTCCCCTCAGAGGTAGTGAGTACCGGCCACTCTGTACTAAATACAAGCACTGTCTTTAGAGCCTCCTTCTCCAGGTCATCCAACACAGGCTGATGGGCGGTTGAATAGTCCAAGAATACAAAGCCTTCCATTCCAGATGCTGTTCTTGCCAGCGCCCTGCCTGCCCAGCCCTTCCTGGAACCTTCAGGAAAGCATGGCAATTTGCAGCATGCGAATCTCTATCCCTTTCAAGACCATGGTTTCTTTTGGAAATCCCTCAGTCCAACAAGTAAGCCAGGTCTTGGTAGGACTCTCCACAGCTCTCCACTGTGACAGCTGAGGTGCTGGGCCTCGAGGGGCTTGGGTGCCAGCAAAGCACAGCAGAGCACCTTCTCTGTCCAGGGCTCTGCCACATGCCTGTTTCTGGCCTAGGCAGGGCAAGCCCTAGGTCTCAGAATGGATTTCTGTTGTTAGCCTGAATAGAGCTCCTGGGAAGACAGGATGGAAAATCCCTGGGCTGTTCTGCTGCTCCGGTGTGGAGAAGGCCTGTGTCTTATCCCTCCGTGGATTCCCTTCTCTTGTTCTCAAGGTCTCAAGATTCTGCCTGTCCCCCATGATGAGCTTTTCTTTACCACACTTTTGAGGCTTGGAGGCTCTAGCAGTGACGTCATCTCCTTTGCCCTGTTGACATCAGCAGGGTTTCCAGGCCCTGTGGATGGCCTGGACTTGGCCCAGACTTCCCAGGCCCTGGTACAAAGCCATGTAGCTATCACTACACAAGATAAACAGGTCCCTTCCCTGGGCTGTCTCAGCTTGCTAGGTCTTTGAGTTTAGGACCTAGAGGTGCATCATTGTTTGATTAAGTTACTAGAATAAAGCTACAGCGCTAAGCAGCTGGAGTGAGTCCCAAGCCAGTGTGCTTTGTTTTAAAGTCCTGGCTTTTCCCTGTTAGTTGTTGTGTTATTGTCAGTCATGGGGCTTGAACTCAGGGCCTGGGTGCTGTCTCTGAACTTTATTGTTCAAGGCTAGTGTTCTACCACAGTACCACTTCTGGTTTTCTGGGGGTTAACTGGAAGTAAGACTCTCACTGACTTTTCTGCCCAGGCTGGCTTTGAACTGCGATCCTCAGATCTCAGCCTTCTGACTTGGTAGGATTACAGGAGTGAGCCACCAGCATCCAGCCTTTTCCCCTTTGCTATAAGCCAATGGAAATCCTCGCTTCCTGGAGCAACACCCTGTCTTCCAGGGTGTCCATCTCCTTGGCCTTGCTGCAGTCTCCTCAGGGAATAATCTCTGAAGGGATCTGGAGCTCTCACATTTTATCATTCTATTACTCTGGGTTTTGCTTCTGTCCTGTTGGGCTGGCTTGCTTACTTCCTGTGGAAGCACTCAGAGGTTAGAACCCATCTGATGTACTCAGTCCTAGTACTCTGGGAGCTGAGGCCTTATGTTAGCGGTGACGAGGCTCTGCAGTCTGGGGCAGCTGGGGAAGCAGGTGGCTGATAATAGGATCTCCAGTCCCCCTCCCTCCACCACACTCCCCTGCAGCCCAGGTGAGCAGGTGGCCAGTGACAAGGTCTCAGTGCACCTTTCCAGGCTGCTAGTTGACACAACTGTCCTTGAGGTTAACTTAGCATTTGGTTCGGGCTTCCAGCTGGTAAGGTCCACGAGGCCGAGGATAGGACCCACTGCCTTCACTGGCTGCGTCACTGGCTGACGCGACACGATCATTGTCTCCTAACTCGCTCTACATTTGACCCACTGTCCCTACAACTCCCGAGGGAGCAAGGCTTACCTGCAGGTGGCTGAGTCCCTGTGGGCCAATTCCCACCTCTGGGCAGCTCTGCTTCCTGCTCCTGTCACTTCCCAGGGTCCACTCTGCTTGCTCTGGCTATAGTGATGCTGTGTGCCTTCATCTGAAAAGCTCCTTCTCTGCCCCCAGCCCATTTCACCCCTCCCTCTTCACTCTTCAGACCTTGGCTCAGTCTTCATTGTTTCTAAGACCAGGTCAGAATCACCCATACACTCACCTCACAGGTCCCCTCCCTTCTGACCGTTCTCATGGTTTGTAAGAAGTGTTCATAGGATTGCTGTCATATGCCTTTCTCCCTCCTTGGCTCCAAGCTAAATGGACGGCAGGAAATGGCCTGGTTTTCCCATTGCCCGGTATAGGGCCAACTACACAGTAGGTGCTCAGTAAATATCAGTTGAATAAACACTCGGCTCAGCACTACAAGGCTATTTTGGGTCCCATTGGCCAACAACAGAGCCTAAATGTACACTGAAGGCGTCTTCAGTCAGCTGTGCTAAAGAAGGCTCATGATCTGGCCTTAGGGCTCATTCTCGTTACTACTTTAGCTGATGATTCAGGGAAGGATGACTCAGCCCGGAGCAGCCCTGATACTCGCTCACGTGCATGGTTAAGAGAGAGACAGTTTCCCTTAATTAGCAGTGGTGAGTCCAAAAACAGGTTTCCTGCCAAAGCATTCATTCAATAGATCCTCGCTCGCAGAAGCCCATGGTGCCAGGCTCTATGCCCAGCTCCATGGGCAGGAGGAGCAGATCTAGTCCTTGCCCTCAGGTAGGTGCAATAAACCAGAGGAAGATGCAGCCCTGACCGCAGCGCAGACTGAGGCGGCACAGGGAGGAGGTTAGGGAGCAACACGCATTCCCTATGATCGCTGCTGCCCAGCATTGAAATCTTTAAGCAAAGGCAGCGCTAATAGCTGGTGGTTCTTGGACAGTGACATCTACCTATGAGAGAAACAGTCTTGGACCATTTTTAGAGGAAGGACTTTTGGATCTTAGGGAAGTGGTGTGCAATGTTCGTTTCTAACCTAGACTGGGGTTCTCTGCCCAGATCTGTCAGCCACTTCATGATCATGAGCTTTGTCCACAGAGGCTCATTTTCTGTCTTTCCTTAACTGCAAAACAAGACAGAGGCACTAGAAATCCACACTGCTCACGTGTCCAGGCCTCTTCTACTTCACAGTTCTCACCATGGGATGAGCCCAAATCAGCTGAATGTTAGAAGTATCATATTATTCTCTGCCGTATCCTTGTTCCTCTGAGAATTGTTTCTGGTCTACTGTGTTGCTCAATACATGCTCACTGGACGGGGAAAAGGAGCTGGATCGGATGGCAAGGGGTCTGGGTGTGACTGGGCCAAAGCCATCGTATTTCTTAGGACTTCCTAAGGGATAAATCAGAACAGCTTAACAATTTCCTTTTAGCTATAATATTGTGTTTGTTTATTTTTGTGATTTCTAAAAGTGAAATCAGAGAGAGAGAGGCAGGGAGAGGTGGGAGGAAAGAGAGAGAGGAAGAAGGGAGGGGAAGAGGGGAGGAAAGTGGAGGAGAGGAGGAAGGTAGAGGACTGGGAGGGGAAGAGAGGAGATAAGAGAGAGAGGAAGAAAGTAAAAAGGAGAGCAAAGCAAATAACATGACATTTTCATGTTTTTTGATTTCTCATCGACTAGAGAACCTCTCTTCTGTATTTAATGTTCTGATTACAGGATTAAATTTGGGAGGTGACTTTCTTTGAAAGTGAATAACTCCTTTCCTTCCTTCCTTCCTTCTTTCCTTCCTTGCTTCCTTCCTTCCTTCCTTCCTTTTTTCCTTCCTTCCCTCCCTCCCTCCATCCTTCCCTTCTTCCCTCCTTCCCTTCTTCCCTCCTTCCTTCCTTTCCTTTCCTTCTTCCATACTTATTAAGTCTATGTGTATATCATGTCTCCATAGCTATACCTAAATCTGTCTCCATTTTGTACTATCTTGGTCTCTGTCTCAGTTGGAAGTGTCACAGACCCTGAAGGACATTCCCTGAGGATGTAGATTTTAAAATTAAATGAAGTTTCTTTACTTCTGTCCAGTACACAATTTGCACTATAAATCGGGTCCCTGGGGTATTGATGGTCACAGGGGATTCCTGCAAAAGGAAAGCATATTCTGGAAATAGTCACCAATTTCTCACTTAGATCCAACCTGCTAGATCTGATTGTTTCCTCCCTTTTAAAGTGAACTGATTTGTGAAACTAGGTAAGGGCTGAGGAACATGGAAGATGCTGGTAGAAGCTGGGTACTACGGGGAGAGCCGGTGAGGGCCCTCACGTCATGTTCGTTTCCCTGGCTCCGCTCAAGGGGTGGAACAGTGGAGTCTGAAGAAAAAGAAGTCTATTTACCTCTGTGACCCCTCTAGAATAAAATGGTCTATTTGTGATTGACTTTCATTTCATCTGGCATCCCATTCACTCCATAGACTCATGGGGACAGTGGGGAGACCCAGATGCAGTTCTAACTGCATCTCAGTTAGAACCGGGACTGGCTGGAGAAGCAGAGCTGTTACAACAGCTCATTACCAAAGCCTGTAGAAGTCAAACACGTTTGCGAGAAACAAACCACATATCAAGGCCATGAAATAATCCAGCCCCACAAAAGCCCTATCTCTATAACCAGAGGCATGGGATGAGGTCAGATTATGGACCAGCACACAAAGAAATTCCGGCACGTGCAGAGGTGAGGATGAAATGTCATGGTGGATGCAAAGAGCTTTGGAGACAGATGGGTCTGGGAGTCAATATTACTTCTGCAGTTTACTAGTGGTAGGACCCTGGGCAATAGGCTCTTCAGTGTTTTCAAAGCTTTAGTCCCTCCTTATGAATGAACACACAATGGTGAGGCGCGGGGGTCGGGGGGAGGATGAGCTGCTGGGTTGGGCCCTCCGGGGCAGAGGATATTAGAACGAGTTAGAATGTCACAGACTGGTACTAGGTCTTGAACTAGGGAAGAATGGAGCAATGAGAGGCTTCCTGTGGAGGATGATGATGGTGGAAACAATGACCTCTGCACAGTGCTTGGCTCATAGTAGGTACTCAATCAATGAAACATGATAGGTCTGTTATGACTTTATGTGAGCAAGGCTGTACTCCAGTGTGCAAAAATATGAAAAACGAGGAACATTTAAAGTGCACATGGAAGAGATGATGTTTTATTCTTTTATGGAGAGGATACAGGGCATGATAAATGAGTAATCATCATCTGATGTGCACCTATGATGTGCCAGGTTCTAGGTAGATGCTGACAGGAATGTGAAAAAGCGTAAACTGGCATTGAGGAGCTTCAGGTGGCTGGAGTGGAAGATGCAGAGATGCACACCAAGTTAATCTGGACACGCTGTTAAAAGCACAAGACAGGTCAAGGTCATGCACAGCCTGCCCGTGTCCGGGCATTGGCCTTCCCTGAGTAGGATGAATCTATGCATCCTAACACTCCTGTGCACACCCATGAGTCTATGCATCCTAACACTCCTGTGCACACCCATGAGTCTATGCATCCTAACATGCTTATGCACACTTATGAATCTATGCATCCTAATACTCCTGTGCACACCCATGAGTCTATGCATCCTAACAGGCCTGTGCACACCCATGAGTTTATGCATCCTAACACGCCTGTGCATACCCATGAGTCTATCCATCCTAACACTCCTGTGCACACCCATGAGTCTATGCATCCTAACACGCCTGTGCACACCCATGAGTCTATGCATCCTAACACTCCTGTGCACACCCATGAGTCTATGCATCCTAACACACCTGTGCACACCCATGAGTCTATGCATCCTAACACTCCTGTGCACACCCATGAGTCTATGCATCCTAACACTCCTGTGCACACTCATGAGTCTATGCATCCTAACATGCCTGTGCACATCCATGCATCTATACATTCTAGCATGCTTATGCACACCCACAAGTCTATATGCATCCTAACACAGCCATGCACACCCACGAGTCTAAACATCCTAACCTCTGCACACCTTGGAGGCCATTGAAACCCTTACAGACTCTGGTCAGCCAGGGTCCAGATCTGCTCCACAGTTCATTCAGTTGAGGAATACTGCAGCATGAGAAGGACTCATTCCAAGGCTTCCTTTCTCCCTGCTGAACAGTCTGGGTGACATATCCAGTGCTGCAGCTCTAATACTCTTAAGCAGAAGTGTACACTAAGTACCAACTCAGATCCCAGAGGAAACTCCCAGCTCCCTGTCTCCAGATCTTCCTAGCTCCAAAGACTCAATCCCAGGATCAAAACCACTTCCTGATAACCTAGGATCTGTGGGGCCCTTCTTTGGGTGAGGCCAGCAGACCGCATAAGCACTAAGGCAGGTGCATAAATTGACCCCAGGTGGCCACACCAGGTCCTGGGGGCCCTCATTATCCTTAATATAAAGGGTCTGAGAGAGGCCTGAGACAGCTGAGCCACCTTTAGGACATACACACTCCTTCCAAGCCCATCTCTTTGATTTTCCTTCTCCTCGAGGACTAGTGCTGGAAAAAAAAATGTGATCTAATTTCTTGACCCCGGGGGGTTAAGAAGGACCAATGAAGAGATTAGATCACAGGCACAAGGTAGTGTCTGGAGAGTTTGCCAAGGTATTCCAGTGAGGGACCTCCTACACTCAGAAAGGAAGGGCAAGTGACCACAGGTGGGCAGGCTGGACTCCAGTATTCAATCCAGAACTTTCTAATGTTGTTCAGGGAGTATTGATGAGGAACAGACTTAAGTGGACAAGAAGAAGAGTCCTGCTTCCCACAGGGCTGCAATTGACCAGGGAGGGGCCATGGGGGAGAGGGCTTTGGCAATCTGAGCTCATTTCCTTTGGAATAGAAGATGAACTTGGCTCTCTCAGAGTCCCAGGGCTTCTCTTCAGCTTTGTGATTCTAAAGCTGAATACTTTTCAACATAACATTTGATGAAAGGCTCTCATACAACTAAACTTTATAATACTAACTACTGGGTTCTGTCTAAACACATTTCCAGGGCCTAACCTACAGTCCTCTGTCACCCCTGGAAGGTAGGTGCTCCCGATGTCTCTATTACATGAGCATAAATAGATCCAACGCTATTATGTAACTCGCCCTTGGTCATTACTGTGTTAGTGGCAGAATCTGAACTCAGTCAGTTCGGCCCTGGGCCTAGCCATTCCACACCTCTCATCTAACTAACCAAAGAACAGAGACATTGAAGAGTCATGATCTCAGATCCTTGGCAGTGAGCCATCAGCTTCCATCCTGAGAGGCAGTGAGTGCAGACCGAGCCAGAGGCCCAGGCGTCGCCAACAGGCTGTAAGCAGAGCCAAAGGTTCTTGACTTAACTGCTCAGCAAAACCAGAGCTGTGTGTGTGTGTGTGTGTGTGTGTGTGTGTGTGTGTGTGTGATTACATCTGGGAAATGTCACACTGATCTCAGATCGAAGGACACAACAGAGGTCATTCTGCCTGTTATCAGAAGATGGATCCCAAGGCCAATGTGCCAGACAGGGCCACAGTGGGTACAGCAGGTACAGCGGGTATGACGTGAACACAGCACATGGCCTGCTTTCTTGGGGTGAGGCAGAGCTGTGCAGGTGAAATCTCCTGGAGGGAGGGCGGGGCGGGGATCTTGGGAAATGCAGATTTGGAAGGGTCTAATTCTAGAGGTCTGCTACATTCTGGAAGCAAGGAGCAGGAAGTGCTCCTTCTACCACACTCCTGGCAGCGATGGGACATGGCACAGCCTGGGACATTTGTGTATGAAGCTGGAGAACCCAGGCAGGCAGGAGAACCCTGGAGATGAGCTGGTGGGGTTGGGTCCCTGCTGGGTTCTGGGAGGGGTGGAGGGTGGCGATGCAGCAGAACCAAAGCCCAGCCTAGGTGGGGGTGGGGTAGGGAGCCTCCCCGCCACCCTCCACCTCCACCCCTTCTTGTTTATGCATTAGCTGTGGTGGCAGTTCAGACCTCTCACTGGGAAACTCGCCTCTCCTTTCACCTTTCCATATTTATCCCAGCAGGGAAAGCAGCAGAGAGAGGCCTCCAAGGCTCCCAGGGCTCCCCTCCAGCTAATGAATAAAGATGCTGGTTCTGGGAGAGTTCTCTAAGCCTTCCCTCAGGGGAGGGGAGGGACTGGGTCTGAAAGGATCTGAAGTGATCCGGGAGAGTCTGGGAGGGCCTGGCTGCAGGTGTTGGAGCTTGAGAGACTCCAGCCCTAGGGTGGGGGAGGAATGGGTGGAGACAGGTGGTAAAGGTAGGTGAGGCTACAGGAAAAACTGGAAACCACAAAGTCATTTTTCTTCCCTAGCCTCAGTTTCTCTGCCTGTAATAAGGGGGAACAAAAATGGTTTAAGGTCTGGCTCCCAGTGTACCTGGTATGGGCGGTTCCTGCATGGAATCCTAACTACTCTGGAGAATGAGATCCGAGGAGCTGCTTAGAAGTCAGCTTGGTCAGACAAATTGGAGACACTCATCTCCAGCAAAAAGCTGGAAGGGGAGGTGTAGCTCAGGTGGTAGCGTGTCAGCCTTTTAGTCTTGGTTGAAAAAGCTCAGCGACAGCACTCAGGCCCAGAGCTCAAACCTTAGCATTGGTTGCATGTATGTGTGTATGTACACGTGCGCCTGCGTGTACACGCACACACGAACACACACACACACACACACACACACACAGATATTTTGTGACAGCTAGCATGTTCGCAGTGCATATGTCCAGTGGGAGATGTGCTGAGCCATTCAGTTGAAGCCACATATGTAACTTAGAGATTCTGAATTCTAGAAATTCATTGGTGAGGCTTCTTACTCTAGAAGAATGTTTCACTTTTTCACACTTCATTTATTACATCCAACTCTCCCTTGAGATGTGCAGAAGTGAGAGACGCCATTAGCTCTGACTTTGCTTCACATACTTTTAGAGCAGGCCAAGCTGTGGAGGACAAAAACCTGCAGCCAAAGAATGGCTTTAAGCACCTATTAAATATGTGAAAAGGATGAGTGGAAATAATTTCAGTTCTTTGCTTTAACCTACTGTCTTCAAAAGATGTCCTCCTTCTTTCTAGCTTTCCAACGTGGAATCAATATTAAAGTCATTCATGAGACCCTTCGTAGTTTTGGACTAAGGTTGAAATGCATGTCTTGATCATACAGAACATCTCAACTCCTAGGCACAGGGCCTTATGGCTACCACACTGGACAAAGCTAGCACTGTTTATGTGGTAGATATACAGGCCCCAAATACCAACACTTGGAGCATATGTACCTCACAGGGCAAATATCACCTCTTGAAAGAGCAGGTGTGTGTGTGTGTGTGTGTGTGTGTGTGTGTGTGTGTGTGTGTGTGTGTGTCTGTAAGTACAGAAATTGAGCCCCTGGGTACAGCTGGAGGTTCCTGCTACCATGGTCCCTTCCTCTAGGCACCAGAATCAGTGTCTCTTTTCTGCCCTTGAGCCCAGAAGTCTCCTAGGTCAGTAAGAAGCCTGGCAGACGCAGCCTTCTCCTGGCTGTGGGGCTGGGTGGAAGCCATGATTCTATTCCAACTCCAAATCCAGCTGCCCAAAGCCTTGGTATCACCATCTTCCATGTTCCTCAAACTCTGGCTACTATTTCCTGAGCTTACATACAGTACATCAGGGGGCGCTTCAGCAATTACAATGCAATTATACACTCCTTCTGAAAGGTTTCCAGCACCCCTAACTCTCCACGAGAAACGAGTAGTTCCACTTCTCTGAGGAGCAATAGGGGATGCTGGTTGTCTGAAAGGAAGTCGTCTCAGTCTCAGTGATCATGTCAAATCCTGGCTCCATTTTTGAAGAGAGGCCTTGAACAGGGCCAGCCTCAGTTTCCCTATGTGTGAAGGATGGCTGGGAGAGGGAATGTACAAGTTGTCTGTAGGATGCCTAGCGCATACAGGGTGCTCAAAAGAACGAACAAAGCAGCTTCCTGCCCTGCCTCACCCCTCAGCACAGTAAGTGTTTGTAGTGGAGTATGTGGCACACTGAGTCCTCTCCAACAGGTACCTTTAGCCCAGAGAAATATAACTGGCCACATATATTGTTTCACGCCTAGGTGGTAGACATTATTCTCCGGCTTTTTTACCTGGTTTAAGTCTCACAACAGATCTCCTAGATAAGGAAGCTGCATCACAGACAGCTGGAACAACTTTATCTGAGACTTGAACCCAGAAAATGAGGACTCTTCGGGGAGAGGGGGAAGGTTGGCTGTTGATCTTAAGCTCCTAACAGAAGCACTGAGACCCAGGATGGACTGGAAGGTCGCTGAGGCATGATCTGCAGATCTCAGCCTCCTGAGTAAGCAAGAGACACTGGCGCCTGGAGATATTTACACATGTGTACGCTTTTCCCCTGCCACTCATTATCAGCCTCCCAGGGCCCTCCGAACACCCACGACTTTCCACGGGGGTTCTGTTTTCTGGAGCATCATTCTCAGAAGGCCTCTGAGACTTCCTGGCATGGTACCAGAGGTGTGAATGTATCATCTCTGTTTCTGAGGGGTTGAAATGGTGGGGGGGGGCGAAGGGGGGAAGAGGGAGAGGCGGGAAGGGGCTGCCCTTCATGCCCTTCAGCCCAAGCCTGTTCCATGACCCTTCCCCTTCTGGGGACCTTGTGAATGCAGAAATCCAAGGAGGTGTTCAATTCCTTGCTCTGCCTAGCAGCTCATTGCTAAGCAGCTGCGGCACACTGAGGTATGAGGAGAGGAGCCCTCCTGACAAAAACAAACCCTGATACCCTGATGTGGAGACAAAGAGAGCACGCAAGAGAAAGAGAGAGAGAGAGACACAGAGACAGAGACAGAGAGACAGAGAAAGAGACAGAGAGAGACAGAGAAAGAGAGAGACAGAGAGATAGAAACAGAGGCAGAGACAGAGAGAAGAGAAAGAGAGAGACAGAGACACAGAGACAGAGAGACATACAGAGAGAGACAGAAAAAGACAGAGAGAGAAGAAGAGCGAGAGAGCAAGAGAGCGAGGGAGAGAGGGAGAAGGTGAGAGAGAGAGAGAAGAAGAAGGTGGAGGAGGAGGAGGAGGAGGAGGGAGAAAGAGAAAGGGAGAAGGAGAGGGAGAGAGAGAAAGCTAGAGGTTGAGCTTCCTCCTCCTCAGGTACTTAGGCCTGGCCACCAGCTAGGGCCCAATCCCAGGGCAGAGCAAGGGACTTCCTGCAGGAGGAACGAGGGGATGACCCAGCAGAGGTGTCTGCCGGGTGTGTGTGTGGGGGGGGTGCAGGTGGCTCCAGAGTTCTGCAGGTGGGCAGAGGGCAGAATGGAGCTGTAGGACATGGAAGTGAGGTCATCATGTTCTCCTAGCACAGGGTGTTGATGCTTGTAGCAAACCCAACACAAGTATACCCAATCCCCTGTCTTCCACCTTTCCCCGTGTGTCCCTGAGAAACTTCTGGCCTTGTTGATCACAGAGGGGAAATCAGAGGAAGTGAAGCTTTACCTTGGTTTCGTTTGTACCTTGAATGCAGTGCGGGGTGTCTTTGCTCACCTGGACAGAGTCACAGGTTGCCATTTGCTTTATTTCTTTCCAGAAGCCTGGGGAATAAGTTGGGCTGGACCAAGAGGGCAGCCAAGTGGCCACAGCCAGGTCAACCACCATGCCAAAGCTTCCTCTGCTGTGGCCAGGGCCCTCTACCTGATTTGTAGGGTCTCATGCAAAGTGAAGCACAGAGGCTTTGCTGCAGAATTATGAAGAGCTTCAAGAGAGCCAGCAGAGTATTAATCCAGCAGCCGAACCTGTCTGATCATGGGACAACTGCCCTCACCCCTGGTTTCTTGCCCAGGCCCAGGAAGCCAGCCGGGACTGTCTGGCCTCAATGATGCGCTGAGCATGAACTAGAGGATATGCAAATCTAACCCTAGGTCTTCTTTCACACCAGCTCCCTGTCTCCTTAATAAGCAGTTATCCATGCCTGAAAACCTCTCCACTTTGCTCCTCCACCCGATCTCTGCTGCTCCAAACCCTTACTGATCTATGGGAAATTCTTTCAAGGTGCTCTTCCGTTCTTCCCACATCTCTCTCTGCCAGGAATCCCATTTCCTCTCCATCTCTGATGCTCTCACTAGTTCTTTGTCACATTGTCCTTTCTGACTTAAAATGTCTCTTTATTCCATACACTCAGGCCTATGTTTGAACTAAGTTTCTATTTCTTTAATGCTAAGCTCTTCCTCTGTCACCACCACAGTATCTTAATCATCACAAGCTTATAATACATTTTAATATGTGAAAGGTGTTCCATTCCCTGAGGGAAAGCTGGAATCTTTGCAATACTGAAACTTCCCTTTTTCTGGCCCTAAAGCTGTTGAGATGAGTGTTGAAATGAGGATAGGGCTGCTGGAATAATCCAGAAAGAGTGGATCTTGGACAACAGAATCCATTATTGCATTTATACTGTTTCTCAAAGCTGATTCCATCCAGAATCTCTGCGGTAGAACCACAGGACCCAGCAGGCTCTGACAATGGTCAGTTCAAGTTCAAGTGTGGATGGCTGATGAATCTCATGAGTCTTCATTATTTAAACGAATGCAGGAATCCTCCCTGTATCTCTTCCTAGCCAATGACAGGAATTGTGACCACACCAGAAACTTACAATTAAAGGGGCTAAGCAACCCATTCTAATTGCCTAGAGTGCTGGCGGGTTGGGTCCAGGATAGGCAGGTTGGGTTTATGGAACAGTACTACCTCAGGAAGCAGCCTTGCACCCAGTTATCATGCCCCTAGTCAGCATAGCGAGTTGGTTCGCTGCTTTCAGTCAGGCAAGGAGCCAAAGCAACCTTGCCTCATTCAGTCAGGCACAGGGACGATTCCTGTGTTCATTCACATGATGAAGAACCCTGGCCTTCAGATGTCAGCCCTACTTCTAGCTTGGCTTGACCCTTGCCAGCATGGCTGAATCCAGGGTTGCTGCCCAGACTCTGGATGGGCCCTGAGAAGTCTTTTTAGCATCAAGGAAAGCAATAAAGAACTTTTTGTGCAAGATCCACTGTGCCTGGATTATCATCTTCCACTCAGGCAAGAGAGCAGGAGCATGGTGTGTGGTGGTGGTAGAATGGGTGAGTGGTTTCAAGAGTGAAAGAATGGTAGTTCTTACACGTTTGCAAAGGAAGGATGTCTCTAGGTGGTCCCTATGGGGCCTTCCGAATGGGGGAAAGAGAATTGCAGGGACATAGACAAGTGGGTAGTGAGGCAGGACATCCTTGTCCCAGTCAACCTTTCTGGTTCCCAGATGCTTAAAGGACTGGACAATGGATTTTGCATGTGCCCACTGGTTTAAAAATCGGCCTGGATTGTGGCTGGAGTTAGTGGTGTGTGTGTATACATGTGTGCCATGAAAGGAGCGGGAGGAGGAGAGGATGTGAGTCCTCACAGGAATGAGGCCAGAGTTCCCAAGGGGAAGCCAAGGCATGTAAACCTTACTTTAGAAATGGGATGCACAGGAGACATAGCCTGCCCATAGGCGTCCAGACAGGATGAGCGGGAAGACCAGTCAGAGAGCCACTGCAGCCTTGCTTCATTTTATGGGGAACGTCCCAAACCATTCTTTTCTCCGTCTCCTCCCCGTCACAGGAGATGAAGGAGTGGAAGAGCTAGTTGTGGTAGAAGGGGATGTGTCACAGAGTTTGATGAGTGACACGTTCTTCACGCCCTGCTTCCTGCCTGCAGCCACAGACAAGTCAGCCTGTGCTGGGAGGGGAAGGATAGAGCTGAACTGAGTTGGAGATGGAGTTTTTCTTTTTGAATTAATGAGTAGGATTCTGTCTTAAACACCTGATAACCGATAGCTGAGAGTGACTGCAGGGAATCCTGCCAAACTGCTGTCAAAGCCACTATGGCAAGGGGAGAGTAGTTCAGCATGGCAGGGCTGCCATGTGGGGTTAGGAGGGGAGAAAAGAATAATCCCATGTTTATACGTCAACTAGAGACTTTAGAAGTCTCAGTGTGGAGATCCAGTATCATTATTCATTATCGTGAATTATTCATTCTATTTATTGCATCTTACTTCTATCGCCTCAAATGTCCTGGCTTAATTCAACACCAATCTCTTCTTTATAGTCCCTTAGAAGAGTGACTCAGGTCTCGTGGGCACCAATCATGGCATGGCAGAGCCACAGTCCTTACTAGAAAGTCAAAGAAGAATCGATTTCTTTATCTTCCCTTTGCTGTAAAGGATGCCTACTATTCCTTGGCTGCTGGCCTCTCCCTTCATCTTTAAAGCCAGAAGTGTCAGGTGGAGTCCTCATCTTGAATCCTTCCAACCTTCTCTTCTGTTGTAAACACTCATCCAGCTTCTCGTTGGAAAAATCCAAGTTTACCTCTCTAGGTTAAGACTAGCTTAGCAACGCATGTTTTCTCTGCCATTCTAAATCCCCTTTGTCAAGCAAACTAACATGTTTATGAATCCCAGGGATTCGTGTGGGGATATCTTGATGGAATATGGGAGAGTGCATTAATTCTGTCAACCTCAGTTGCCATTTTCTGCATAGTACACACAATATTGAAGGTATAGAGGTGAAGCAGCAAATCCAAGCTTATCCTCAGAGTCAGTGTGGACCTGGAGAACATCATCTGACCACTACAGTTAGGCTTTGTTCCCTAGAAACAGTGACACTAACATTTATTAGCTGAAATCTATATTCGCTTTTCACCCAGATACAAGCGTGGGAGACTTGTCCTCTTCCTTTTCCCCGTGGTGGCCTTGCCACAGTTCGTGTTCTTCATGAGCTGCTGGGTCCCTGGGGTAATTTACAGCAAGTTCCAGGGTTTTTGTCCCCCTGCCCCCTTAGTTCATTCTTGGTCAGTAAACTGGAGTGTGGCATTTTGCTAGGATTATTTCTAACCAAAGTTCACACCATTTGTCTATTATGCACTACTAGAACATTGTTTTAATTACTAGAGTCATAAATAGATGTTTAAACATCAAGAACAACCATGCCGATTATTTCAAAGTCAGTTGGTATCAAATTTATTCTTCTAAGTGCACCTTGGGATAAATTTACATTGACATTCCCGTATCCCTAAAACTAACCAGGGAGCATTTGACAGCCTTCTAATAAGTGATTTTCAGATCTAGTAACACTGTGCTTCTGTCTTCCTTTGTTCAAGCTCTCTTTATGTCCTCCAGCAAAGTTTTCTTCCTGCGTGCCTCATGCTACCCCTCCCCGAAGATTACTTCTAATTATTTTGTTATATTGTTATTGCAAGTTTTGTATTTCTGAAGTTATTTATTTGTGGAATATAGGAAACATAATGATATTTATACATTTCTATCATTTATATCTGCCTGTCTACCTATCCACGCATCTGTTTAGCTAATCTATTTATCCTGGTAATACTTGGGTTTGAACTTGGCCTTTGTACTTGCTGGTAAGCACCTAACCACTTGAGCATGTCCCAAGAATTTTTTGCATTTGTTACTTTTTAGACAGTGCCTGGGCTGTCCTGGACAGTGATCCTCTTATTTATGTCTCTCTCATAGCTGGAATTACAAATGTGTACCACCCTATCTAGTTATTGGTTAAGATTAAGTCTTACTGACATTTTTTACTGGCTGGCTTTGAACCACCACCCTGTCAAATAACTGGAATTAAAGGCATGAATCAGTATGCCTGGCCTATGAGATCTAGGTTTTAGATGATTGCAACTAGTTACTTAAATAATTTAATCTGTTTTTCCTCCTGATGCTGAGGGGTACATACTCTCTCAAAAAGGATAAGTGTACCCCTTAATGTTGGTACTTGTGTTGCATCTATGGAACTTCCATAACAAAATTACATGACAGCAACTTGCAGAAAGAGAACTATCTCTTATTTTCTCTTAATTTTAATAGATGCTTCTGCCTAAAGATAATGTTTCTTATGAAAGTTTAAGACAGCAAAACCTTTTAAAGTCAAATACTCTGCTTTGGTTATTCAACATTTTTTTTCTTTAAGATATTGCTGTTGTTTTTACATTCATCCCTATGAATCTATTATTGAATAACTGAAATAATCTACTCAATTAGTTTCTTCATATATTGATATAGTTATATCATAGAGCATTTATAGTTTTACTAATACTAAACTGCCTTTGAATTCTTGGCAAAATAACTCCCTCGACTGAGGTGAATGATGGCTTTAATGTTCACGAAACAGAAAGACTAGAATTCGCAGAAGACGTCCATGCTATGGAGAGGGAGGATTCAGGAGGTGAGGTGAGAGCGGGCCGATGGCTTTGGGTGTGTCTGTTCTTACATCGGCGATGGATGAGCGAAGAGGAAGGGGCAGGCAACAGGACCTAGAGGAACTAAGAGGATGAACGAATCCCTGAGGAAAAGTTCGCTATTCAAATTATGTCTCGTTATGGTACCTCAGGGTCTTTCCAGCTGCCTAGAAGAATTCAATTGGAAAATCAGCAACTTCCCTAGGAACTGCTGGCTTTTACAGGAGTGCCCAGTGAGTTCCCCAGGCACATGAGAGAGACGGTGAGGTTGTCAGACAGCAATCCTTGGTCCCATGCATTCTTCTATGGAAAATGACCAGCCTGCTTCCCCAAGGATTCAACAACTAGAACATGAATCTGTTAACTTAGTCTCTTCCTTCGCATTTGAATGTACAAATACCCTCTGAAGGTTTCATTATGCTTGGTTGTATGAGGATTAAAATTGCACTTCTTTGGAACAATAACATTTAAATTTGCCTTCCCTAGTGAGTTTAAATTGGGAGGTTTCATTCTGTGTTTTTCTTTAAAAAAAATCAGGAAGTTACTCTGCAACGAGCAAATGGATATTGTTTAATCTGTGCTATTTTTTAAAAAACCTGTTTATGCTCTTTGATTTCTGAGGCTTACATATATTTGTATGTCACTAAAGAAAAGACAATGGTGGGTGAGAAATTGTCTCAAAAATATTACATTATGAAGAGTTTATTGCTCACCTGCCCACCCACTTACACAGGGGAGGACAGATGACTGTGTTTTCCTCCTCTGTGGCCCCTCTATTTTAATTAGAGGCTAGATCTGTGGGTGAGGAATCCTAGGCTGGCGTCAGGAAGAGTCCATTATGTGCAATGCATTCAAAGCCCAGCAGACTTTTCCTGCCAGGAGTGGGCAGCCCTCATGTCCCACCCGCCGCCCAAATCCATCCAATGTGTTGAAGTCTTCCTGCTTCTAGTCTGTCATTCCTTTGCTGTCAACCCATTCACCTCTCTGCCTCCAAATGAACTGCTTAAAAAGGAAAACTCCATGAGCTATCTTATTGAAAACTCAGCACTGTGTTTTGGTTTGGTTTTGGGTCACTTTCTGGAAAGTCAAACCTTCATGAGAGAGGCTGTGCTCACCTCTCCAATTTGATTCCAGAAATTCGGGGACACCATGGGGAGTGAAACTTCGTGTTTTCCAATGTGCCTTCCAGAGGAGGACCTGCCTTGGCCTCCCTACTTCCCCACCCTCCTCTCAAGCTTCCTGCTCAGACCCAGCTCTGGCTGTCATTTCCCATACATGCTTCTGTATGTCTCACATAGAAAGCGTACACTTAGGGTTCCTAGTGCCTTTGTCCTTTTAACAGTCGGAGCATGACTCCACACTCTAACCACAGGCAATCACCATTGCTTTTAATAGCCTGCAACACCCCTGGTTTCCTGGAGCATTGAGCCTGCACTGATTTTTCTTAAAGATCAATGAACTCATCCTTGACTCCTGGTATCTAGTGCAGGTCCCTATCATAACGAGTGTCCAGGCCCTCTTTCGTCAATGGATGAATGTACCTCTTGTTTTGCAAGTGAGGAAACATACAACTAGGAGGTAGCCAAAGATAGACATGGATTAGGGATGGATTGCCTGGTATTTTAATCTGCACTTGTGTTCTGGTTACTTGATCTTTGAGCCTGGAAGATGTCTTTCCTAAGAAGGCAAGTACAGTGAAAGCCCATCGAAGGTAAATACCCAAACTTTTCCTTCAAAGTAGTTTCTTTTATTTTTTTTTCTTTGTGTTTTCTTTTATTAGACTGGGGGTTGAGCTCAAGGCCATCTGTTCTTGGTTGGATTTCCACTCAAGGCAGATGCTCTACCATTAAGCCACCTCTCTACTTCTATCTTTTGTGTGTTAATTGGAGATAAGAATCTCTCAGACTTTTCTACCAGGGCTGGCTCTGAACCATGATTCTCAGATCTCAGCTTCCTGAGCAGCTAGGATTATAGGTATGGACTACCAGCACCAGGCTCAATGTATTCTGATGTACAGAAAAACTACCTGGTATCACAGCCAGTTAGTCCATCACTGAGTCTGAAGTTTCATATTTTAGTTAACATTTACTTGAGTTTATGCCATATTCCCCAAAATGTCTCTTAAAAAGTCAAAACAAGGTAATAATACCAACCAATAAGTGAAGTTACTCAGTCTCCCTCAGTGATAAGATTTAGCAAACCTCCTCTGATCACCAGGTATCATGACAATACTGGATCCCTCTAATACTTCCTTCATCTACCACCCTACCTTCCTTCTCCAGGATGCTTTCTGGAACTAGAAAGAGACAGCCATGCTGAAAACATGCTGCTGGGCACCACACTAGTTCTATCTGGGCAAAGAGGAAAAGGTAGGTGTGTGTGTGTGTGTGTGTGTATGTGTGTAGAGAAAGGTGTCTCAATACCAAAATGTGTTACATGATGAGGGTAATCATCTAGTCCTGCCCAGCTCCAAAATGTCCAAGCTAAGGATAAACAAGCTAAGGATAAACAGCAGTTGCCATGGCAACAGCATCCTTGCTCCTGCTCGCTTCCTGGTGAAGTCACCACCCAGAACGTGGCAGTACATCACCTTAAGAGAGCCCCTGTATCACAATGCTGCACACTGCTGTGAGACAGATGGCATGGATGGTAGGAACCAGGAACAGGTGGGAGGCCTGAAGGTACAGTGGACTGAGTCCTCAACTCTCAGAACCCTTGGTTACAATGCCCTCTTTCCCTTCTGCCATTGGCTAGATTGCTCTGAGAGCCCTTCTTACCACTGTGAGGTTAAATCCAGGGAAAATCATGGACTTAGCCTAAGTGAAGAGCCACGGAATGGACAGCTTGATGGCTGCTTTTCAATGTTCCTGCAAACCAATGCCTATCACCAGCTGTCAAGCCCCAAGGGATAGACGGTGTCAAAGGACACAGAGGAGCTTTTGCAGAAGTTTTTCCATTCTGAAGTAAAGGGCTAAGAGAATGGGTGATGAGCATGTCCACTGGGGGTCACTGAATTCCCAAGAGGACACTCCTTCACTATGCTCCGGGGACCAGTCCCAATCCCTGAAGCTTTGCCACTGATCAAAGGAACTGCCAGATATCATAAAGCAGAAGGGAATCCTCAGCCCATCTAATGAAACAGCTAACTTTTCAAAGAACCTTCCATCTGTGCTCCCATTTCCAAAAGTCACCAAGCAGGGAAGTGGAGACATTTCCATGCAATTTGGGGTCTACCTTGAGCTTCTGCTGTGGGGAAAGCAGTTCTATTTCCCTCCACGGGCTCTTGCCAATCTGCAAGGCAGTTTTGGGAGAGGGACCTTGTTGCAGAGAGGGACTGGGTATGGCAGTCTGATGAAGACAGCTACTCCATGTCAGCTCACAAAGTCACCAACTGGAGTTCTTCAATTAAATATGGAGCTACGGATCTGGCCACAGAGCTGGGTCACGCAGAGTCAGCACACAGTATGAGCTTGCTGGATTCCACTCTAATGTGATGCTTGGAGTGTGTGAATGCTGTTCCCCTCACTATAGCTATCCAAGGGAGAAGCTCAGAGGCCACAGGAACAGTTTGAGTTCAGTGTCGGAGGTACAGCATAAAGGATATTAGATGACTGTACAGTGACTATAGTAAGGAAAGTTGTCAGGACAGTCCAAGTCACCTGTCAACCTTCTTAAGTTGTCCTTACTGAAGTAACTGTGCTTTTGTGCAAGCGACTCATGCTCCTAGCCCTAGAAAACAGCTGATAATTGTACTTAAAATGAATCCTGATAATCCTGTATCCTTCCCTTTATTAATTTAACAATGGTATAGTTCAGGTTGAAAAAAAGGAGAATAAATCTACTGAAGCTAAGTAAAAGACACTTTGTGACACACTAGAATGGTAACCAATAGCTGGAATTGCAGCAATCGTCTTGTACCCACGAGAGAAAAGCCAAGAGCGACTCAAAGATATTTAGAAGTCAAGATCCACTACTAAACAAGTAGGCATCTCCAAATTTTACTCATGTAAGGAACATAAATTTCCATTGGTTTAAGCCATTGTTTGCTGTATTTTCTTCTACTTTTAGCCAAGTAACTGAGAGAAGCACAGTGCCAGGAAATGGAATTGATCCTGTTTTCCAGTTGGGCAATTATGTTATTGTTCAAGGTTGGTTTCAAAGGAAATGGGGCACATGTAAATTGTGAAAATTTAAAGAGATAAAGACACGCATGTGGGCTGGGAAGGTGGCTCAGTGGTAGTGCACTTGCCTTGCATGCATGAGGCCCTGGGTTCAATTCCTCAGCATCACATAAGCAGAAAAAAAAAGCCGGAAGTGGTGTGATGGCTCAAGTGGTAGCACGCTAGCCTTGAGCTGAAGAGCCCAGAGTTCAGGCCCCACGACTGGACACCCCTCCCCCAAAAGACACGCATATATACATGTGTATGCACATACACATATGCATATATATGGCTATATCCATCTCTCTCTCTTTCTCTCTCTCTGGGTATGAAGTGCCTCTCTTTTTTTGGGGGGGGGTCCGGTCATGGGGCCTGAACTCTGGGCCTGGGCACTGTCCCTCAGCTCTTCAGCTCAAGGCTAGCGCTCTACCACTTGAGCCACAATGCTACTTCGGCTTTTTTCTTTTTTCTTTTGTGGTGCTGAGGAATCGAACCCAGGGCCTCATGCATGCAAGGCAAGGACTCTACCACTGAACCACCTTCCCAGCCCTGAAGTGCCTCTTAGTGACCCCTTGCTAATCTTATTTCTTGGAAGTAAACACTATGAAGAAAGGTATTTTGTGAAAATAGACCTTGGGATGTACAGTGTTTTGTAAATACCTTTTTCCACCTGATCTATCATGCATTCAGGTTTCTGAGGGGACATGAGAGCTGGCACTAAAGGAAGATAAACCTGCCATTTATAAAATCAGGAAATCAGCTATGGAAGACAAAAACCTCCCCTTGCACTGAAAAGAGGGGAAACAGAAACAATGTACTTTCCCAACTGCAGGCACGTGTGAGGCAGTTTCATTCAACTCCAATGACTGAAATTATTCTCTTTTTACACATGAGGAAGCAGTCTCACTCAAAATTGGAACCACTCAAAATTAAGCCAAAGGCCTGGTCTGTTTGGCAACCATGTACGTCTCCATTCCTTATGGGGAAGTCTATCACAACTACAGGATTCTCAGGATGCAGAATGTAAATGTTAGAGTTCCCTTAGGAATTCCACATGAATGTCACAGTAATGTCTCCAGACTTTTTCCCAGTTGCTCTGCTAAGAATAATAGTGCTGTGAAACCAATCCTAAGAGAGAACAGGCCCATCTGGGGTTGGCCAAAGCTGTATGAGTGAGGCAGGAACAATTTGGCATGGGTTTTGAGGAAAAAGGGAGGCAGGACAACAAAGCCAATAAAAATGTCCCATGGAGTCCATTGGGCTGGCATCCTGCTGGCCTTTAGGCAAAGGCAGAGGCGTCTCCAAAGCTTTTGGGAAAATGATAACTGGCAAAACTCATACCCAGTGCTAATTATGCTGTCAGAGCCATTGCCTGGTGCTAAGGGTCAGGAAGATCTGCCAACAGGATTCCCTGAGAATATGTAATTTGCTGAACAGCATTGAGCCAATGTTTCCCCAACCAGGATGTTGGACAACAGGACAGTATGTTCCATCAATGGCCCTTAGAAAGAGCTGTCAGCCCCAGGTACCACAAACAATGGTGTTGAGAGAGGCCACTGAGTCTTATGCCCACATACTGTTCCACCCAGAGGACTTTGTCCACACAGAATTTCTGGCTGGAATTCTACCACTTTGAGTAGAGATATCTGGAGCAGAGAACACAGTGTAGGGAAGTGGAAGTGAGGTGCTGGAGACAGAGTTGGATTCTTTCACATTCTGAGCTATCGCTGTTCTCAGGAGACTGGAATTTACTATATTTCAAGGGGTCTGGAATAATCTTTCAAAACTTCCACTCATGTGCAAGAATTCTATCTTTTGGTCAAGACCAAAGCATACTTCTTAGATGAAGCCTGCCCCTAAAGCAACCATCTGTGAGCACATGTGCCCATATATGGCAGGAGTACTTTTCATTTTGTCTCTGAATGTTCTTGGTTCCAGATATACAGACAACAAGCATCAACCCAGAACACAGACATGCTCGTGACAGAGCTGTGTGTGAGGTAGTGCAATCCCCATCATTGATATGGAGAAACCAAGGCTGGAATTGTTGATGTCACTTGCTTAAGGTGAGAGCCAGAGCTGGGAACTCCAAAGTCAGCCCTTATACGCAGCTCAGCCATTCACCATTAGCGTGAGTGTAGGTATGTCTCTTTCTCCCTTTGTGCTGCTGTTGTCCTCTTGGTAATGTGGAGATTGTAACAAGTACCCAGTGCAGAAGGCTGCTGGATGAATTACATAGAAATTGTGGAGGAGAGGGACCAACGACTGCCTGGCACATGGAAAATGCTTCCTAAAAGTTTACTGTCATTCTTGTTCTTATTCAGCTCTCCCTCCAAGGTCTCCTGGTTTCTCTGCTGCGCTCACAGCCAGCACCCTACTTGATACCTAATAGAAGTTCAATAGACATTATTAGCTCCTTTTGTTTTTCCTTTGGAAAACTACCATCAGGACCATCAAATGTCATAACTGCTTGTTTTATCAAGCAAAGCTTTTTAATCTGCCTTGAAAGGAAGGGCCAGTTCTGGCACTGCCAGATCAAAGCAAGAAGAGTTCAGGGCCTCCAAGGGTGACCTCTGCCTGGCTAGAGTTCAGAGAAAGTTTCCTTGGAAACATGCAGTAGGGATGCAGCACCCATCCCCAGCATCCGCACGCTTCCAAGGCCACATCACTGACACATGGCCATCCAGCGTGGTGTGCGCTGTCCTCTACAAGGCTGTTCTGATAAAGGGCTGACTAATGGGCAGGAAGGGAAGCATCTTGCCAATGTGTTTGTTTCCATTAGATTATGAATGTATTTTTAGAGTGCCTGAGAAAGATCTAGGATCTCGCCTTGCAAGATGATTTTGTGGTCTAGAGACTAGAAAGAAAGAAATCTCAGTGGGGGGGGATTGCAAATACATCCTACGGCCCAGAGCCTCTAGTTTTCACTACCACTTAACTGTGTTAAGATGGGGCCAGAGCATTATTGCCTCTGAGGAGACTTCCTAAAGCCTCTTCTGAGCACTTCCCACTTCTTACAGCACTGTAGGCAACTTCTACCTTGCTGTATTGGTGGTGGTTGACTTGCAGGTTTCTTTCATTGGCTGAGTTCCCGAAGGGTAGGTGCCCATGTCTGCAGCCTCTTTTAGTCTCACCAGCTCTCACTTTGAGCTTTCCATAGAGTAGATAATAGATAAGGGTTAATGAATTAATAGCTAGGTGGATGGATGGGTGAAATGCAAAGGCTACTCATTTAGTATCAGTAAATCTCACTATGAGTGGGACCACAGGTCCAAGCTCCCGTGTCTCATCATCTCATACCCATTGCTAGTCATTCGTCCCTCATGCCATGCTGCTTTTTCTTGATGTCACCCCATATATTCCTTATATGATCTTCTAATCATGCAAGAACTTCCACTGCCAAAGCATCACAGGTGATGAAATAAAAGCTTTGGTCACAGACTAACCAGTCTGAAACATACCCCATAGACTTCAGGTAGGTATTCAGGTCAGGAGCTGAGTGAGTGAGTGGAACATGGGGTGTGGGGAGTAAGAGTGAGAGAGTGAGGAAAAGAGAGGGAGGGAGGAGGTGTGTAGAGTTGACTGAAGGCCTTCTCCACCAAGTGATAGCTAACAGTTTCACATGTTTTTACCATTGACCTCACTGTGGGCCATTTTGGGCAGCACATAGCTCTAGTTAGGTGAAGTTCCCATCAGTCCTCAGCAAAACCCAGGGAGATCATTACATCCAACAGAAACAGTAGAGCAGTACATACAAAGGAGTCTAGTCCCACCTGGTAAGGACCCCAGTCTCATCCACAGGCACCCTCAAGTAGCTTCAGATCATCCCTCTCCTGCTCCTTCTGTCTTTCCTTCACATTAGCCAGAGTGTGACATCCTTAGGTCATAGAATGAGTGGTCACAGAATCAGAGCAATGCCTTGGGACTGTGGGAGACACAGACCCTGACAACTTGAGCAGCAGAACTGAAAGACCAGCTCAGATTATGTATAAGAGAAAAATGACTTCAGTCATGTGGAAGCCATGTCAGTGTCTGACCTTTGAGCTTGACCAAGGCATGCACATAAGTTAACTGAATATGAATCATAGATGTATGTATATACATATATGCACATGTATAAAATCATACATACACAGAAGTTCCTTTTATTGAATCTACAAATTCAGTGGAGAATTGGTCCTTCATATGAACCATTTGTCCATTTGAATAACACATACTTATTAACATATATTCCTAACACAAAATAATAGAAAATCTTCATCTTTAAGGTCTCAGAAATCAATGATGAGACAGATTCTTAGAAAAAGTGGTCATCCTTGCCTATGATTCTCTGTCTTCTGTTTTTTTTTTTTATTGTGATGGATGACCTACGTGTCTGATGACACCTGCTTCTAAATGTCACCACCCATGTCCTCATCCTAAAGGCTTAACAGATGGCAATCCCAAGTCTTTTCACCAGCAGGATATCCCTTGACTCTTCCCAGCTGGTCTTATGTAATCTTTCCCCAAAGCCAGCTAGAGCCTTATCCAGTGAGTTACCCTGGCAACCCAGCTGTGGTATCTTGAAAGATGTCTCCAGGCACAGGTTTCTGAGACTGCAAGAGACTTGACTGGAGCAGAGTTGTGAAGCTACAATATATTAGCTCTAACATGATGTCATCATTGATTGTGCTTCTGGTAGACCTGTCACATTGTTTAAAAGAACATGGACTAAAATAAGTCCTAGCCTGACAATGCAGTGAGATTTACTTAGAAAACAGACAAAGCCATCTATTTCGAGAGACAATCTAATGTCTTTTATGGTCGCCATTACATTTATTCTGAAAGAAAATCCTTTCAGCTTTTGCATTTTTCTCTGAAAAATCTCATTACGCACTCAGACACAAGCAACCCAATTTCCATCAGATAGCCTTTTCATATTGGAAAGCGCAAGTTTTACGTTTTATCCCTTCATTTCCTCTTGGGAAAACAGTGTTTAAGGAAGTTCATTGACAACTCTTTGCTGGTAATTGCTCCAAGTATTCATAAGAAAATTAGGTAGCTGCTTGGCTAGGAGAATGAGGAAATTATGTTATTCTTTTACATTTACTTTGTATCCTACTTATTGAAACATCTATATGGAAAGGGTCATTGGGAATCTCTGTAGCTTATTACTTGGAAAAAAACATTTCGAAATGTTTCATTTCGATATTCTTTGAACTGAATTTCAGTTTGGCTATGAGAGACTATTTTATTAATTCAGCCATTTGTTCTACCAACTCTTGCTTTTGAATATTGGACATTCCAAGATGAACAAGACACAGCCCTTGTGCTTGGAGAGTTGGAGAAGGAAATAGCCACAGGGACAAGGGACTGGTGCTACAAGAATAAGCCTATTGGAGCAAAGATCTAGTGACAAGTCTGTGTGATTTCTAGAGTCTTGAGATTAAAGGGAAATTAAGTTATCTAATTCTACGTTACAAAGGAAGAAATGATAGCCATGCCATGTACGGCTCAATCCCTAACTCTCATCCCTTCATCCTCACTTTGCAGGCATTCTTGAAACAATATATGAAATAAAGGTCAGAAATGTTTCTCTCAGGTAGTCTCTGTAGGAATAGGGCAGAGATTTCAACTCCCTTTCAAGAGACCAAGCCTGTAATAACCTAAGTTTGTGACTGGCTCAGATTCCACATTAACTTCCTGACTAGGCTCTGTCCTTGGATATCAGCTCATTCTCCTACATATGAAGTTGGGTTCATTCTTTCCGAGGAACGTACTCAACAATGGCACCCTCACTGCAAAGGGTTAATTCTCCTGTGCAACATGGAGTCTACTAGGGTTTCAGGACTAATTCTGTAATTCAGGTTGCCTTCCTGTCTTTCCAGCTGGCCATGCTCATCTTCCAGTTGTAAGTCACATCTACCCCATCACTGAAAAGCAGCTGTGGCAATTCCAAGCAAACAAATGCAAACATTGCAAAACATGGCATGCTTAGCTATGAGAAAGGAAAAAGTTCTCCAGGCCCCATTTCCACCCCCAACACCTTTTACCTTGGTACCTCTTTAGTTATCTGACATTTCAACCAACACAATGGTTTTCTATCCTCAATACCAACTATGCGTCTTCCTGAATGCTGTCATATTAGTATTTGTGGATTTCCAAGTCCACTGTTTGAAATCCTAAGGTTATGATTAAGGTGCAAATGAGGAGCCATCATGAACGAGATTCTTTCTAGCATAAACGAGGACCCAGAAAGCTCATTACATCTTCCTACCACCTGAGGACACCCAGAGCAAGCACCTTTTATGAATCAGGCCTTCCCCAGGCATGTAGCAGCCTAAAGAACAATGGGGAATAAATTTTAGTTGTTTATAAACTATACAGTTTAGGGTAATTTTATTTAAAAATTTTGGGGGGGGTCCGGTCATGGGTTCTGAACTCTGGGCCTGGGCGCTGTCCCTCAGCGCTTCAGCTCAAGGCTAGCGCTCTACCACTTGAGCCACAGCGCCACTTCCGGCTTTTTTCTGCTTATGTGATGCTAAGGAATTGAACCCAGGGCCTTATGCATGTGAGGCAAGCACTCTACCACTGAGCCAACTTCCCAGCCCCTAGGGTAATTTTTTTTTTATAGCAGTTGCAATGGAAACTGCCCTGTGGTCTTTCTTAGGTGGTATTTTCCCATTTAACTTTGCCGCTGCAAGTCTTACTCAAGGTATCTTGAAATCTTTAGTGTGGAAATTTCCTAGACTAGAATATCTGCCCCAGTCTTGGGCAAATACCATTTTCCTCCCTCTCTTTTATCTGTGTATTTATATGAGCAGATGGTTACATTCTCCTTGCAGGCTAAGAGACCCGGATGAGTGTGGGAGTCTAGCACAAAGTCCACAACCCTTAGAGCTCTTGGCTGCTGATTTGTTGTAGACATCATGGGTAATTGTTGGCTGAAAATGAATGACTGCTGATAGCTTCGCATTACTGTATTCAGTAGGACTTTCCTAGGATGTAGCTGACGAGGATCTGAAAGACAGATTTAGGCCTATTTGATCATAGACTCCTTTCTAGTGACAAGGACTATATTTCAGCTGAGGATTCTATTTCAGCTATTTTAGAGATCAGAGCAGGATCTATTCACAACCACCTCAGGGCAGAGGACAGGCCCATCAGCTCCATAAGAACCATCAGAGAGAAACAGTCCAAGGTCCAACAACCATTGCAAGTGGAGACAAAAGAAGTCATCAGTAAGTAGGATTTTCTTCCAGCAGATGCCCAATGGAGCACTGGAGAGGGAAGGGCCTGATTCCCATCTGTGGGCATCAGTCAGCCACCTTCACAGACCCAAGGTGGGCCACAGATATCAAGTCTGGATCATGGCTTCAAAGATTGGAAACAAAATCCAACAACATAAAAACAACTTTTTATTTATAACCCGAGAGAGATTTATACATAACTTTGCATGCTCAAATGTAATCCTGTAACAAACATAGGCTACTTTTGGCCAAAAGAATAACTGATTTCTTCCTCTTTTTTTCCTCTTTGGCTCTATTTCCAATTAGAAATAGACAATACTTGGACAATTATTTGTAGACATAACTAGCTAGAGAGCAGGTGTTTTGGGTTTTAAACTCCCATTATTAGGCTGGAGTTGAGACCCATTTTTTTTTTTTAGATATTAGCTGGGGCAGAAAAGAAGTGGATATACGTTGGGTATCAGTGCCCTCATTTGTAAAACACAGGAGAGAGGGAATTGGGAGATGTTCCAACCTTATCCTGAGGACATAGAAGTTTAGGAATCATCTAAAAGCATTCCTTCAGGATGTCGTGGGACTCGTGTGATAGCCCTCTAACTGACACCTGCCCTATCATGGCAAAGCTAAATAGCAAGATGTGGAAGCTATCCAAAGTGCTTTCACACCCTGAGACAGGGCAAGGTTATCGCTTGAACTCTTCTGAGGGGAGTGCTGTCTCTAATACAAACCACATTGTAGGGAGCCATTCTATGAGACAATCTTGAAATAATGAAATGTTGTTAGAACCTCACTGGGGACCTGTTTTCCCAGACTCTACTGGATTGTTCTTACTTCCTGGAGATTTCTGACACCAGTTCTTGTTTTCCACATGATTCCAAGTTGATGTGCAGCCTCAGTCACGTCAGCTGCAACATTTACTTCCAAATTGAAACAAATTCCCAGATTTTCACTAAAAAAAAATTATATCCTCAGCAGCCCAATCTGGGTGACATTATGGGTCTTATGTAACAGCTATTTCCCTAAGGGATTAAAACATGTCTGTAGACAGCTCTGCCTAACATTTTTTTAAAATAAGCTCTACTCCCAATTATCTCTTATTAATGAACACAATCTAAATCCCAGAAAAATAACTGACCATCCAAAAATCTTGTTTTTTGAGCCAAGGGTTTTATTTTCACAATGTATTTAGATTAGAAGTTAAGAAGAGATAATAGGCAACCTTGTTATCAATTCCTTTGATAAAATATCTAATAAGGGGGCTGGGAAGGTTGCTCATTCGTAGAGTGCTTGCCTTGCATGCATGATGCCCTGGGTTCGATTCCTTAGCACCACATATACAGAAAAAGCCGGAAGTGGTGCTATGACTCAAGTGGTAGAGCGCTAGCCTTGAGCTGAAGAGCTGAGGGATAGTGCCCAGGCCCAGAGTTCAGGCCCCACGACCGACAAAAAAAATCTAATAAGGGAGCAAGTTATGGAAATCATAGCTTGAGAAACTGGCACATGGAAGCCCTTCCATGTGCTAGGAACATGGGTTCCTAGCATCAAACTACTCCCTGCCCTGAGCAAGAAGATTTATTCTTTGTAAAGTACTTACACTTTTACCACCTTACTGATACAACAACCTATGAAATAAGCAGGGATCAGTGTTGTCAAGTTTGACAAGAACACTGTGTTGACTCAGTTAATGAAACTACTAGCCCAAGGGACTCTCCCAAATTCCTAATGCTAGTGCATGGTAGAGCTAGATATATAGTCAATCTTCGGATTAAGCCACATTCCATTTACCTGTAAGGTGTGTGTGTGTGTGTGTGTGTGTGTGTGTGTGTGTGTGTGTGTGTGTGATGGGGCTTGAACTTAGGGCCTAGGTGCTGTCCTTAAGCTTCTTTGCTCAAAGCTAGCACTCTACCATTTTGAGCTACAGCTTCACTTCTGGCTTTTCTAATGGTTTATTGGAGATAAATGGTTTATTGGACTCTCCTGCTTGGACTGGCTTTGAACGGTGATCCTTAGATCTCAGCATCCTGAGTAGCTGGGATTACAGGTATGAGCTGACAGCACCAGGAGAATATGGATTTCTTGATGGCACTAGACCACAGCTGCCTGGGAAGGCATCTGCGATGCTACATTCAGCAAAGCCAGTGTTCCATAGCCTCTGCACACAGGCACACTCAAGAAAACAAATAGAGGGAAGGGACTGTATTTTATCCCACTGGAGTGTCTCCATTTGTATTAGCTTGGAGCTCTAATAGGCCCTGAGTAAATCAGGAGCAACACTACCTACAAACTGAAAACAAGTTTAACAAAATGCAGATTAGAAACCATTATTCTTATTCTTACTCCAGTGAAGTTTATTTGACAGGCATAGTTTAGAAGCTTTTTCTCTTTTGTGTTAATGTCAATTAAGATTCAATAATGGCTGTCACCGAACTTAGGATGTTAGGTCTGTCAGTGTTAAAAGCATCTTCTGGGATTCTTAACTTTTCTCGGGCACTTAGATTCATGTGTGAATATGACGAAAGCTCTGCCTAGAGCTGCCATGTAATTTCATATCATTTCGGTATGTACAGCACTCACCACACCCACTCCCAGCTAAATATCTAGACAAATTCTCAATGTCATTTGTGGATTTTCCCCATTAGAACCATCTGGGCAGTCAGTGACCAGTCATTTGTTAATGGAGGGTCCCGCCCACATGACTTTGATGAATGCTGAAATTTGAGAATATTTGCATCGATACTAAATGTTTACAAGACAAAAGCACTTGTCCAAAGTCATGCAGCAAACAAACCTCAATGCACACATTTTGTTGCACATTCCACAAAACAAAGGTTATATGCATATAATCCTCTATTGATTACATTTGCACACAACTTTCAGGGGAAATGCCTTTTATCCTTTGTAGTTAGTTCTTAGCCATAAGAATACAATTTGAAAGTAGAATTCTAAAACTGGGCAGAGACTTATGGGATATTTTCAGAACACTAGCTAGGTAATGTTTATTATTTCATTAAAATATTTTATTAGCCAGGAGCCAGTGGGTTAAACCTATAATCTAGCTACTAAGCAAGCTGAGATCTGAGGATTGTGGTTTGAAGCCAGCCTGGATAGAAGTCTGTGACCCTCTTAACTCCAATTAACTAGGGAAAAGCCAGAAATGTAGATATGGCTCAAGTGATAGAGAACCAGTTTTGAATAAAATGAATAAGCATGAGCACAAGGCCTTGAGTTCAAGCCCTAGTACTGGCACAAACAAAAAAGTGTGTGTGTGTGTGTGTGTGTGTGTGTAATTCACTATTCAGGAATTCTTGATTCTATGCCATTTAATTTTTTTTCATTTTTATCAATTGTCACTGAGTAGTTGTGCCAATGGGAATTTTCACAGGTAAACTTATTTTCTAGTGCTTTAGGTCTAGCAAATTTATTTTTTGGTGTGTGTGTTAGTACTGGGAATTGTAATCAGGCTTCATGCTCTTGCTTGGCTTTTTCACTCAAGGCTGGTTTTCTAGCACTTGAGCTATACTTTGGTTACCTAATTGGAGATAAGAGTTTCACTGATTTTTCTGCCTATGATGGCTTTTTTCTGTGATCCTCAGATCTTCGTCTCTGAGTAGGTAGGATTACAGGCTTGAGCCACCAGCTCCCAAGTAGGCCTGGAGAATTTCTTATTGGACTCCACCAATGTATTTTGTTGCAGACTAAAGATAGTTTCATGAAATACAATTAAGATGAATTGCCAGCTCTTCTAGGATCTAAGTTTTCTGAGGCCATTACATTCCAGTGCAGTGGTCAGCCTTCAAAAAAACCAAAGGAAATGGGTCATGAATGAGCAGATGAATCAATGAATGAAGCTGCTCCTAGACGGAGTTGCTGGAAGAGCATTTCCTAATGCCAAATGACAGAAGCTCTTCAGGAAATGACTACTGGGAGAGAGATGGAATGCTTTGGCAGAAACTCTGCTGTTACATGCAAATACATTTTAGAAACAATTCAAACTGTTGAGCCAGTGATGGTCAGATTGGAATCTAGTCAAATTCTTAGCCCTTCTGCTTTTCTCAGGTGCATCTGACAGTCTTTGGAGTGGAAAACTTGATGGCAATGAAACACACAGAAGCTTGGGAGAGTTGGGCTAGAGCTTTTCAGAATGGCTTTGACTATCTAGTTCCCTGTGAGAACCAATCCTAATCTTTGTTTACAATATGAGAAGCAGTTGAGATTGAGCAGGGAAGTCTCCTTTTTGGAGGAGTGGTATAATGTCTGGGGTTGGTGGGGATGGATATAAGCAGTCCTTGAATGAGTATTCTTCCTGTCTGGTGGCTAGGAGCTAGGGAAGGGCTTTGTGCTTGGGTGGACATTCTGCCCAGGTTAGAGAGTGGAGATGGGAATGGGAATGACAACCTCATTCTGTGTCTTGCTATACCAGTGTCCCAGCCTGGAATGTATAATAGACATCACTGTTAGGGTCATGGTTTTCCTATAGAACTTTTATAAACCTTCCCATTTCTTCCATATGCCGTTCTATTCTGCCATTGGACTTGGCCTGTGGAATAAAATTTATGTCCATCTTGGCTCTCTGCAAGCAAATGAGTACTCCATCAATCATGAGGCAAACACAACTGAGGATGGGTTGTAAATCACTCTCCCTTCTTTCTTTCAGGTTTCTACCATGTGAGATGAGAAGACAGCCTTATTATTTCCAACTGTAGATAAAGAAATTGTGATTCGAAGAGGCAGAGATTTGGCAAACATAGCATAGTTTGGATTGAGTCTCTGACAGCTGTCAAGTTCCTGGTCTCATGATTTATTCCATTTTAGTTTAGTTTAGCTTTTGGTAGCTATACTGGAACTACCATTTCAACCTGAGCCAGCTCAAATTCCTGATGAAAACATTCTCAAAAAGAAAGTCAAACTGCAAACACAAACTGTAGGGTCCACTATAGGACTCTGCTGGGATTCATACTTTAGGTTGTTATTTTGCCGTCATAACAACTAAGTAATCTAGAAATAGCACTAGATCTGCATGGAAGAAGACCCCAGAGAGTGGTATATCCTCCCTTACGTGGTTGCTTGCTCTTCCCCAGAGTTGGTTTTTCTTTTATTTATAAAACTGTCTGCTTTTCTGTGAAAGCAGTTAAAATAGCAAATTCTCCATCTTGAATTTTGATCTCAATTTGGCCATCAAAATGATTGCTGGAAACAGGAAATTCTCCTGGGGAGAAAAATCAGCTCCTTAGCTTTGGTGTTTTTCCCCAGCCCATCGGCAGTAGTGCTAATGGTGGGGGTGACAGCCTCTGCTGCAACCTCTGTGGCCAATAAAGTCCCCTTTGTGTCTGTATGCGTCTGTGTAAAAGTGTACACACGTGCTTGCTGGGGGAGGGGGAAGCCAGACTCTCCTGATAGGGGTCTTTTAATCAGTTACAGAAATCTCTGAGTTCACATCTATCAACAGCAAAGAAATCTGGAGTGCTCTAGTTTGTAGGGATACCATCACAAAGTACCACAAACGTGTATATATATATATATATATATATATATATATATATATACACACACACACATAGACATAGACATATATATATATATATACATAGACATATATATATATATATATATATATATACATACATACATATATATCTGAAAACTTAGCCAGGGAACTCGAGAAGATGGATGGGAATGGGACAGATAAAGGGAAGGGAAAACAATAAAAGAGGTGACATTGATTAAGATGCTTTGGACATATAAACTGATTGTTGAACTGAAACCCCTTGGTGCAAGTATTTGAAGAAAACAATCAAAAAATAAACAGACTAGTTGACTAAAACAACAGAAATGCACTGTCTTCTGGCTGTGGAAGCTGGAAATTCTATCAAGGTGGAGACAGCTTGAGGTTTCCCTCTGTGGAAGGTAGATGTTTTGGGGCTGATTAAGTCTGTATCTTCATTACAGTCTTCTCTGTGCTTGTCTCAGGAATTTCCTTTTCTTATGAGAACATTAATCATATTGGCTTAGGGTCCACTTCATTTAATCTCACTTTAACATAACTACCTATTTAAATCCTCTAGCTACAAATGTAATCATTTTCTGACATCCTGAGAGATAATGGCTTCACTGTATGAACTTATGGGAGACACAATTCAGCTGATAACAGGTATCAAGCTTGAAAAAGTTAAAAATTGTCACTATAAAAATATTTTATCTTGTAAGGATAAGAGCAAAGCATGCTCCTCCTGTCACTGCATTAATTATCATCTTGTGTTAATATTCCATGTTGAAATTAACCTCTCTCCTGATCACTATTGGCCCTAATACCAAGTATGCAAGGTTCTTCCTTGAGATGTATGTGTCTTCCTGATTAGTGCCTGAGCTCCTGGAGGGCAGGTGGGACTGCTTTTTCAGTTGTCTTAGGATGTCTTAGCATGAACCTGCTTTGGAAGGGGACACATAGCCAGCAGCAAATGCTTGCTCACTAAGCCTTTCTCTACAGCAGGACCTGTGCTCACCCCTGGGCTTATAGTGATTGACAGGATGTGACTTGTGGCCTACATGACTGCAGAATGAGACATGTATAAAACTGGGAAGGCCTATGTTAAGCAGACCAAACCAAACTCAACTCTAGCAGCTGCATGCTAGGATAAGAATTCAATTGAGAGGCTGGATCAGTGGTAGTCAGCATCCTTGGTGTGTGTGTGTGTGTGTGTGTGTGTGTGTGTGTGTGTGTGTGTGTGTGTGTGTGTGTGTGTGTGTGTTCTAGGACTTGAACTCAGGGACATGGTGCTGTCTCTTTTTTGTTCAAGGCCAGTACTCTACCATTTGAACTACAGCTCCACCTCTGGTTTTTGGTAATGAGTTGAAGATAAGAAACTCATGGACTTTTCTGCCCAGCCTGACTTCAAACTGTGATCCTTAGGTCTCAGATTGCTAAATAGCTAGGATTACAGGTATGAGCCAGTGGTCTATCTTTGTCTTTATTGTCTATCTTACTTTCACTCTCTGCAATGCTGAACAATTTGCCTCACTTTTCTGAACCTCTTATAATGATATTGAATGAAGACCTAATGAAGAAGTATGTTCCTGTACATTTGGGGCACAGGAGATTTGGAAAGTGTGGATTTGTGTCTTTTGGCCATGCAGTTGGGCACCCACCATTCTCTTGGTCCTACCTAAATTCTCACCAGAGCTGGCACCAGGGCAGCTGAGACAACTCTGCTAGAACAGGAAATGCTTGAGTCAGCAATACTGGCCATACTAAATTAGCAGCACAGACAGGAGAACAGAGGCCTCTCCATTCTGCTCAATAAGTAGTTTCCTGGGTGGCTCATTTTCACACACTGCAAAGAAGGAGGTACTTGCAAAGACCCATTCTCCAGGATAATGACTGTGTCTTGCTGAACACTATTATTTTTTTCTTCTGAAGCATTAAAGGAAGCTGTTTGTCTTGAATTCCTCTCCCAGGTCTCTTACATAACCCAAAGCTTCCTTTTGTCCCTCCCTGCTTCCCATCAGAACTGCTCTTCTTCCTTCCTCCCTTCCTTTTCCTTCCCTCCCTCCCTCCCTCCCTCCCTTCCTTCCTTCCTTCCTCCTTCCCTCCCTCCCTCTCTCCCTCCCTCTCCCCCTCTCTCTCTTTCTTTCTTCTTTCTCTTTCTTTCTTTTTTTCTCTCTTTCTTTCCTCCTTTCTTTGTGCATGTGTTATATTTCTTCTACAGTTCTGCCTTGATTTCTGTCCTTGGACAATACTGGCAGGAAAGAAAGGAATGCTTCTTTCTGCCTACTTGTCAGAAGAGCAGAGGTCATTTGAATCTTACTGTTAAGAGGCTATCAGGAATATCCTTAGAGTTCAGAAAGTTGATTCTTTTTCTGGAACAACAACAACAAAAATCCCAGTGGGGTGAGGATAAGAGATAGCAGGTGATTTGGGTTCTAATACATCAGTTGTATCATCCAATACTGAGGTATTTTTTGTGACCCTAGCTTGAGGCTGGGATTTTTGCTGTGCAGAATATTCTCAGTATGTAAGGGAAACATTTCTTCAACAATTTCAAAGGCAAACTCCTCTAAGTTCCAACAAGCCATGAGACATGTGGCACCATGAGCTTTGTTAGTTACAGGGTTGACTTACAGACACAGGGTTATAACCTTTCCTGACAGGGAGGGAGGTGACGGTGACACATCTCATCTGCCTGTGCTTTCCGTAGGGCTAAGAGTAGGATGGTTCTGGAGCAGGGGTGAACTCCAGGTGAGAAAACAGTGGAAGATACAGCAGAGACTGTGAAGACTGGTATAGCATTCTAAGAAATTCATGTTGATTTATAAGATTATCTCTTTGTTGCTTTGTATGTCCCTCCTATAACCCATGCTTTCACTGTATTTGATGTCTGTATAATTTGTGGAGAAGGGGAAAAACAAATAGTTTAAATAGGGATACAGGTGGACCCATTGCAACAATGAGATGTACAAGTCGTTATGTCGAAAACGAACTTTACAACTTTGGTGGGGGGAGCAGGGAGGTTTGGGTGGGGGCAGGGGGAGGATTGGAAGGGATGGGAAGGGGAAACAAAGGAGGAGGCTGCAATGCTTGATATCTTGCCCATGTAATTGTAACCCCTCTGTACAGTATTTTCACAATAAAAAAAGAAATTCATGTTTTGCTTTTTTGCAAAAGTAGTTCTTATCAATGAAATAATCATGGTTGGCTGGGAATTGGTGGCTCATGCCTGTAATCCTAGTTACTCAGGAGGCTGAGATCTGAGGATCAACGTTCAAAGCTAGCCCAGGCAGAAAAGTCAATGAGACTTTTAGCTCCAATTAACAGTAAAGAGCTAGAAATGGAGGTGTAACTCAAATTGGTAGAGTGCCAACCTTAAGTGAAAAAAGCCTGGCGGGAGTGTGAGGCCTTGGGTTCAAGAGCTAGGACAGGCATAACAAATAAAATAGAATACTGGCAGCATACCTCAGCATTTCTATATAAAGGATCTGTTCAGGCTAACATTCAAAACTCAGGTCTTCTTAAAATGGCACAATGGTCTTATTACATAGACATGTGCTACTATATGTGATCTTTTCTTAAGGATATAATTTTATATACACTTGTGTGGTGCACAGCAGCTAGTTAGTCATAACACTGGGTGCCTGATATTCATCAGTAACTCAGGCAGTAGTTGACCATTTATTTGTTTAGTTGGTTAAATAGCTTTTTATGCAATAAGTGGTTCAAATCCACCATCTCAAACAATAACTGAATTTAACTACATAGCTGGACTCCTATCCCTTCCCTTGCTTTTTCCTTTCCCAAAGCAATCATCAACCTAATCCTGTATTCATGACTCCTTTGCTTTCATTTTTCTGACAGCTCATTGCATTCATTTATCATCTTGTAATATATATTATTATTTTATTTCTATCTAATTTAGAATCATGTTTTAGTGTTGCTAGAGCAAACCATTTTGATTACTATAGAACATTTTATTGTGTAAATGCAATTTGTTTTTCACTTTGCCTTTGATGGGCATTTGGGTTGCCTCCCAGTTTTATTACACACAGGGCAGCTATGAGCATGCCCTCTCTTCCACATGCCTCTGCTTGTACAAGTACAAGAGTGGAATTGTTGGATCACAGGGTATAGGGAATACTTAGTTTCAGAAATAATGACAATGTTAAAAAGCCTACATGAACAGACCCCCCCGCATATGCACCTAGATGATTCTCATTATTCCAACTGACATTTGCCACCATGAAATAATATAAACAATGTTTTTCATTCAGTGTTCAGTCAGAAAAAGTTTAAAAATCACATTGTGTTCCCAAATATAATATTATATATATATATATATATATGATATAAAATGGGATGTCATGCTGAAACTAGAACTAACAGAGCTTGGAAGCTCAGAGATGCCAAAGCAATGCCTCCATAGTACAACTAAGCATTGATAGGACAGTTCTATGGAAAGGCTTGAAAACAAGTAGATTAGCTTCTATATATGAAAACATATTAAGAGTTCATGTTGGAAACACTGAGGACTCGATGTATTCTGCATTCCTTCTAAATGGGCTATTGTGGTAGCCTGGGTTCTTATCTGCAGGTAGTAGCACCTTTTCTGGGGAAAAAGCATCCTATATACTTCCTCTTTAGCTCAGACAGATATGAATTGTGATGTGTGTATATGTAAGTGTATTTACACTTTTACACATTTACATACATATGTATATAAGGGCATATATTGTTAAAGTATATATACACATATGTATATGTTTAACAAGCCAATCACTTGTCATTAGCAGCTTTTCTTATAAGTCATATATACACATATATATGTATATAAATATATACACATATGTCCATGTTCAGCTACATTCTGTGAAGATAGTATGTTCTGGCCGAGGCAATGGCTGAAAGCCTCTTACCTTCACATAGAGCTGCTGGAACTCTTCCAGGTTCAGCCTCCCACTGGGACAGTCCTTGAGGAACCCCTTGTACCACTGCTTGAGTTCATGCTCATTGAACTCTGTGCTCTTCACCAGATCCTCCATGACTTCAGGGGCCAGTTTGCTATTCTGTTTCCCCATTGTGCCTGGAGAAAAGCAAATCAATGCAATTAGTTCTCTGACTGTGATCACTTCAAACTAGATTAGGAGCCAAATTGGAGTTCTGAGCAATCCCTTGGTCAGAATGTGTTCCAGTGAATCTGTTCACTGTCTGCCTGCGTCTGCCTCCTCCTTCTTGTTATTTTAGAACAGACAGAAGCAAAAAAGACCCTTCAGACAGCCCAAAGGGCTGTAAAACTCACTGTCTTCCTCTTTGTGTTGTCTGCCACAAGACATCAAATAACAAGTGAAATTCAGGCAGCCATTTTTTTCTTCAGGCTATTATTATCATGTATGTGAAAGTTGTCTCTCTATTCTCTTTCTCAGACTTTCCTGCTGGGGGTGGCTTTGAACTGTGATTCTCAGATCTCAGCCTCCTGAGTAGCTCAGGTAATAGGTGTAAGCCACCGGCAGCCAGTAGTGGAAGCTCTCTTTTTGCTACTCTTTCTGTGAATACAATTTATTAACACTTACTGCGCAGTATCTCAGTCTATATTTAGTTTGTAGGGATATATAAGATACTCTTAGGTCTGCTGGGGAAAAAAATGGGCCCTTCCCCTCTTTTGCCCCTCCATGCACACATGGCCCTCTCTACAAGTCTCTACTCATCACCTGTAACCCAGGTAACTGGTACACCTGGGGGCAGTGGAAGGTTCCCCAGGCCCTGAGGTCCTCCCCCACCTTCTCCCCTTCCCCTCTCCTTCTATAACTTTTCTCCCTGTCATAGTCCGCCCTCGGCACATCTCCTTCTGGTGCAGGCTGGCCAGTTGGCTCTGCTAATAAACTCTTTTCTGTCTGAAGAACCATGCGGAGGTCTCCTTTCTCCAAACCTTACAGATACAAATGGGACTATTGGCAAGAGCTACAAGATTTTCTAACCCAGTGATGAAAAGTAGTTTAGAAAATCTGATTGGCAAGCATGGGCTGTCTTGGTTGGTCTAATTCTGAAGCTGTAACTTCCTTTTACAAATGAAATTTTTGTCAGTTGTATTTAGTCCTTACTTCTCTCATCTTAGAAACTGCTTATTTTCAGAGCTGAAAGTTCTATGGCTTTTTTCTAGGGGCTGGTTGGTGAATATTCACTGATGTAAGTCCAGGCTGTTATTACTGATAGAAAGTCAAATTAATGGTGCATTAAATAATGCTACCTATATTCTAGTTTATGTGGCCAACCTCATAGTAGAGTACAGGGGGACAAGGAAGGTTTGGAATCACTTTTGATGATTGATTGATTGATTGATTGATTTGGTGCTGGTACTGGGGTTTGAGCTCAGAGCCTGGGTGCTCTCTCTTAAGTATCTCTCTTTTTGCTCAAGGCTGGCATTTTACCACTTGAGCTATAGTTCCACTTCTGGCTTCTTGATAGTTAGTTGGAGATAAGTCTCATATACTCTTCTGCCTGGACTAGCTTCAAACTATGAACCTAAAACCTCAGCCCCTTGAATAGCTAGGATTACAGATATGAGCCAAAGGCTCCCAGTTTCTGATGGTGACTAATCTGGCCATTTACTATTTGTGCTGCTTTGAACAATATTAATCATTGTCTTAAATTTCTTCATTTGTATAGTAGATAGAATGAAACTTAAGTTTACTGTGATGAGTAACTAAGACATAAATAGAGAAACAAAGATCCAAAAGAAGATTTCAGAATCAGAATAGTTGGATTAGTGCTGGAGAATCTTGATAATAGTTTCTGAAGAAAATTCTCTACAATGTTATTGCTTTATAATAATAAAATTTAAGTGCAATAAGTTAACCATTGGTTTAAAAAGTGGAGATAGTCTTAAAAATTCTGAGGGACCATCAAAACTAAAAAAAAGTAGCAGAAGATCTTTAAATGAAATTGGAAGTATTTACTTGAATGGACCTGAAATGTACATGAAATGTACATGAAATGAATTTCCTCGCAAGTTCTAGGCAGGTCTACACTTGCAAGGGCTCATAGGGAAAATGTCATCACATATTTTAATGCTATTTGACAAACCTCTAAAACAGATTCTACACCCACTATTAGTAGCGTGACCTAACATTGAGCAATTCTTTCACTATAGATGGTACCAAGCCATGCTCATAACAACCAACGAAATTGTCCACCTAGGCTGCTGCTCTACAGATGAGACTGTAGAGATGGCCAACTATTCTCTTTCAAGATCCTCTGTTTGATAAAAGTACCCAGAGCTCAACAGCTATGCCCTCTGTCTTGAAGCTTCTCTATTTATTTTGGTTCTTCATTTCAAGTTCCAAGTCTTTTATTAGCAACTGTCTCTTAATTATGTTACTGTGGGATTCCACAGCTGGATATGGAAATCAAGTAGGTATTCAGGTGTCAGGTTTAATTAATCTGGGTAAGAAAACTACTATAATTCACAGTTATCCTGAGAATCAAAAAGTGAATTGCAAAACCTTTCTGTACATAACTCTATTCTTTCAGTAGTGATACATAACTCTTCAGTTTTGCTTTTTGTTTTTTGGTTATTTTTTTGGTCCTGGGGCTTGAACTCTGTCTGTCCCTGAGCTCGTCAGCTCAAAACAAGTGCTCTACCACTTGAGCTACAGCGCCACTTCTGATTTTCTGGTAGTTAATTGGAAATAAGAGTCTCATGGACTTTCCTTTCTGGGCTGGCTTTGAACTGTGATCCTCAGATCTCAGCCTCCTGAGTAGCTAGGATTACAGGTGTGAAACCACTGGCGAATCTTCACTTCTTGTGTGTGTTTGTGCTGCTCCTGAGACTTGAACTCAGGTCCTGCATGCTGTCTCTGAGCTTTTCTGCTCAGAGTTAATGCTCTACTACTTAAGTCACAGTTCCACTTCCAGCCTTTTGGTGGTTAACTAGAGATAAGACTATCAGTCTTTTCTTGTCCAGGCTGGCTTTGAACCATGATACTTGAATCTAAGCCTCCTGAATAGTTAGGATAAGAGGCATGAGCCAATGATACCCTGCTATAAACCTTCATTATAGAACTAGAATCCCTCTCATAATAATAATAGCTACTGTAAAGAAGACCTTAAATGGAACACTTAATATACTTTATAGCTTTGTGTGATCAACTAAGCAACCAAGACTTGGGAAGCTTCATGACATTTAGAATGCAATTCTTACAAGATCACACACTAAAGCATGCAGAGCTGAAATTTAAACGTACATCTTCAAGACTCTGACATACCATCATAGAGAGACAGGAAGATGAGAGACATTTCAGGGGCAGGAACAGAAAGAACAGAAGCAGGAAGGTCAGCGAAATCTGAACTACTTCCAAGAAGGGATGAAAGAGAGATCAGTGAGTTTGCCCAACTCCGCCTTGTTTGGAAAAGACAGAATCACCCAAACCGCAAGCTAAGAAACGACTTTGCATTAATACTGGGAAAATGAATTGAAGGGTATTAAATACCGCCTCCCCCAAGTGCCTTTAGAAACTCAACAATGTATCAGCTCAAGGAAGCTTAGATTCTCCATGGATCTCTGTTTCTCTCTGTATCCCCCCACACACAAATGAAGCATTGTGATGGCCATGAATCACAATTCTGGAGAATCCAATACATAACTTCATGCTTTCAGTTTGAGGTCCTGCCTGGTTAGTACCTTCACTCAGGTGTGTCTAACAATGGATGGATTGTGCCAAAAGTCCAGTTCTGGCCTGGTTCACAGTGATGTTGCCTATGCCCTCATCAAGCCTCATCATGTCTTGCCTGGGTTAATAAAGAGCTTTCTCCAGGAGCTTCTCAGTTCCAGACTATCTTCCATAGGGCTGCCTGAGTGAATTTCTGAAATACGGACTTTGTCATCTGATCTGCTCCCTGAAGACCTCAACATTTCCCCTCTGTCTCCAAGATTCATCTCCATCTCCTTCCCACCATGCAAATCCTGCCTACTTGTATCCTGGTTTTCTACCAGTCTGTCCCTTCTGTTTCTTATGCCAACCATAATGAACTATTTACAATTTGCAGAACTTGAACATTTGACATGGCTCTGTGTATGCTGTTTTCATTTCCTGGAATGACATCCTCTTCTGCCTGTTCAGACATCTTCCTTTCTTCAAGTAATCTCAGCTCACACCCTGCCTCCTCCACGAACCCTCATGGCACACTTGCGTGGCGTTTCTCTTGTGTCTCCCTTCCCTTGTAAAAAGCTTGCATAATCATGATTTATTTCTCTACTGGATTGTTAGTTTCTTTTACTTATCTCTGCATCCCTGGTAATTTGTATAGGTGCTTAGCAAATACCTTTTGAAGGAATGAATAAATGAGGGGCACTGAGCTGTTTGACATATTTCTTCCAGGGAAGATCAGTCTCATCAACTATATCCTAGGAGAGTTAGAGCCATTACAAGTATAATATAAATTGAAGTTCATAGGCAGGAATATTTGATTTAACTGCAAGGAAAACAGCTTGCCCTTTGGAAAGCAGATCACTTGCCTCTTGTCACTATTTAATTTTGAACACTTTGAAGGCAGGAACTATGTCTATTACCTCAGTATCCTTACTAACTGGCACAAAGATGGTCTTTAGTAATATTTAACAAATAATGAAAGTGTGGGTGGATGGATATCTCAACTTATGCTCCTTTTGTTCTGGGCCAAGTAGTAGTTCTAATTACAGGGATGAAAAAACAATGACAGTAGATCTTAAACTATTCTCAGTAGAGGCACGATAATGTGAGAGGAGAAGAATGCCAGCTCTGCCTTGATCTTCTTCTGTGATCCTGAGCAAGATCCTTTGCTTCCTTTTATTCACTTTCCCCATTTCAAAAACGAGCAAATTGGACCAAGACAGTCCTGAAGGTCTACTCTACTCTGCTCTGATTTGCTACACAGGTGTTATAAATAAGAATCACAGACTTCACCTTGACATGTCCTGGCACAAGTCAGCTCTAGATTTTGTTTTTATTTTTTATTTATTTATTTTTTTTGGGTCCGGTCGTGGGGCCTGAACTCTGGGCCTGGGTGCTGTCCCTCAGCTCTTCAGCTCAAGGCTAGCGCTCTACCACTTGAGCCACAGTGCCACTTCCGGCTTTTTTCTTTTTGCTTATGTGGTGCTGAGGAATTGAACCCAGGGCCTTGAGCATGCAAAGCAAGAGCTCTACCACTGAGCCACCTTCCCAGCCCCTGTTTTTATTTTTTTTTAACCTAAGAACCAGTCAGGACACAAGTGTTTTGTTAAGAGGGGAGGGAACGGGAGGGAAGGTGAATGAGTTACTTTTAAGCTCACATTCCAGAAAATGATGTTAAATCCAGCCCCACCCTAAACCAAAAGAGAATCTCATTGCTTGAATTGCATTAGTGAAAAACTTAGTGCTAGGCACAAAAAGAAATGGGCTGAAGGGCTGTGGTGGACAAGAGGATTTGATGAGGAACCAAGCCCTTGGGGAAGAAAGCCCAGCAGTACTTGATGGCAACTGATATCCAGAATAGATGGGTTTTTGTAAACTGCCTTAGTATATAGGGAGATTTGAGCATCATCATTTTCCCATATAACATTGCTCTCAGAAAGTAATACTCATTACTTCCTTTTTACTGAAGAACACTCTGAAGGTCAAAGAGATGAATTATTCTTCCTTGGTTCAACCAACTAGAAAAGGTTTCATAATGAATGGATGGAGTTCTCTTGAATCTCTTTATTTTCTAATACTGGCCATCATTTTCTCTTGCTTGGAAGCTTCCTGCCTTAATGTTTGCTTATTTCTCTTTTACTTCCTACCCTATAACAGGTTCCAGGATGAAAGAGGCAGAGCAGGCAAACATGTCCATTCTTGGAAGTGGGCCAGGTGAGCTTCCTGGAGGAAGAAAAGGCCCTTCAAGGAGCAGAGAAGTATCCACATGAGTTTTGACCCTTTAAGTATTGAAGAGGATTCCAGACAAAATAAAAGTGTGTGTGCGTGTGTGTGTGTGTGTGTTGCTGTGAGTGTGTCTCTAACCCTCTCCATGCGCTCCCTAGGACATACCAGGGCCTGTGGAGTGTAATGGCACAGCCAGCTCCACCCAGGTAGTCTGGCAATCAGCCTGGCTGATTTGTCAAAAAACTGGGTGGCTGAGATGGAGCAGTCCAGACACATGTAGAGACACACAGCAGCACAAGCGCATGAGTGGCAAAACAGGCTTGGAAACAGGCCCAGAACAGCAAAAAGAAAGGGTGTTGGGACTCAGGCTGTAGGCCTCTGGAATGCATGCAATGCAGCAGAGCAGGCAATTGTGCTGGGAGCCAGGCTGGTTCCAGTATCCGATTACCCAGATCAACCTTGAATAATCAGATCTCTCCAGGCCTAGGCCTGCACACTGAAATAATGGCAAGAGAGTGGCCTTGCTCTTGCTCTAACTCCTGCCTGACATGGAGGAATTGTCTGTCATCTGTCTGAATATTCTTCTTCTCACAAAGCTTTGTGCAGTCCTTCCTTCTGTTCTAGTGGCTCTCACTGCTCTGCTCTTTCTCTTGTACTTAGTAGCATAGTTCAGTGTCTCTAACGACAAGTGTCACAATTAATTTAACAGACAGAAAACTCCCAAGGAAACTCAGTCTGAAAGACATTCCTGTGCATCTTCTGTGGGAAAGGCTCCATGCTGGGAAGGGTGGTATGGGAAATTCTGGTTTCTGTCTTGAAGGCCCAGGTCTAGGTGATATTTACACCTCTTTAACAAAACAAGTATGATGGCATGAGCTATCACAACAAAGGGCTAGGGCAGCTAGCATGCACCAAGACCAATTCCCACCAATCGAGTGGAACTTGTCCCCAGTTGAAAACTTTTAAGCAGGATTTCCCAAATCTGCTTGAATACAATAATGATTCCTGGCTTCCTTTGTGGGACCAAGCCTTAGAGGGAAGTCTACACATGTAACTTGCAGCCCAGGTGAATAAGATCATCAGCCAATGTGTGCCACACTGCTGTAGGCATGGAGGAAAGTAACAGAAGATTGTCTTAAGCAGAGAACACCCAAAGCTGTGCAGCTGCTACTCACATTTTTATTCTTCCCACCTGGCATCCCTGATACGGTTTCAAGATCCTTGTTCTAGAAGCCAGCATTAAGAACTCATAAACTACAAACTTAGTGAAGACGGAAGGTTGAGAGATCATCCTCTGGGTTCTTCAGGTTCAAACCCTGTGGTTTTAGGGGGATGGGGTTGAGAACAAAGACAGATTCTTCTAGATCCATAGAACAGCTAATGGCGGGGCTATGACAGAAAGCCTAGGCTTCTCTAACCTCCTAGCACACTATGTGGGTCAAACATCGGAGGCCTATAAGCTACCAGTCATTTTTAACTCTGTGTAAAGATGTCAAAATGACTTCTATTTTCAACCCCCTCAGATCCAGAAAACCAATGTGTGCCAGCACAATGTGTGGGCTTTTCCTTTCCGACAAAGACAAATATCTGAGGTTCTGCCTTTTTCTGTTTCTTTTCTTCCTCCTCCCAAAGCCAAAGTGCTCACAAGGGCCTGGGAGCCTTTCCTGGGGGAGTGAAGACAGAGCGTTGATCACAGGCTGGCATTGCATTGTCTGTCTGGGAAGCAGAGCCTGCTTTGGGTAAGAGAATGCCTGCAGCACAGCATTCTCCACTGCTGCGGCATCAAACCCAAACCTCGTGGGATTACAGCTGAGGTTCTGGCCCACAAGCAGGAAACAAGCAGTGGAGCACAGACTCTGTCCTCAGGGAACCCAAGATAAAAGGTAAAAGTACATATTTGATCTATAATAAATGAGGAAAAATACTTTGATAGCAGAGGCAGTGGCACTGTTAGGGCAAGTGATGAGAGAGTTTGTTCAAAAAAAAACGTGTAATGAATACACGAAGGGAAAGCAGAAGTGGGCCCTGGGGTTCAATCAGCTGATCCAGACACTCTGTTTTCTAGAGGAGGCCTGAGGAGGTTAGACATTTATACCAGGGGAACATAGTGGGTTTGTAACACATCCCAGAAGTGCCAGTCTCAGCAAGAGGCTTGTAGGCTCCTATTACAACCAGGCTTTTGATCCTTAGGCACTGAGATGGGCTGGGCATCCTGGACCCTGTGGCACTGGAGTCACTGCATGGGACCCGGCTGTGAGGAATGGGCCTGCCCCAGCTGCTCCCAAGTTCCCAGTGGAGCTCTCCTTCTGTAGTGAAGGGACTGAGGGCCAGAGGGTTCCAGTGGCCTGTCTGGAGGAACAGTTTTGACTCTAGACTGGAAGCTGTGGGTAGACATCAGTCCTTGGGTCTAGTTGGTCCAGAGCTAAACCCAATTAATAGCTGGGGCGGGGGTGGGAGGGAGTGAGAGGGTAAGAGGGTAGGAGGGGGTGAGGGGTGGGAGTAAAACTTAAGGACCAGAATGGGAAAATCAGCTCTTAGCGATCAGAATAACCCATCCTCTGCTTTGTAATTTTCAGGACACAATGGAAATTTCCTGGGCACCTGAGAATTTCTCAGACCAAAGCCTAGGATTGTGTTCACTGCTTCATGCCCTCCTCCTACATCTTCAAAGATTCTGCTGCACCATAAACTTGTGAAATTCTTTGAACCCTCCAGTGACCTGTGACCCTGCCTTCACCCACTACCCTACTTAAGTCCCTTTACCCCTGCCCCCATTACGTCTCTGTCTTCTGACTCTCCTCCGGTCACCATAGCATCCCTCTTCAACTTTCCATAAAAATTGAGCTTTCCTTGCCCCAAATTTTGTTGATTCTCTTTCCTTTCTATTATTAGAGCTCAGTCTCTCTCTCTCTCTCTTTAAAAATTTATTTATTGTTATTGTGAAGGTGATGTACAAAGGGGTTATGATGACATAAGTCAGTCTCTCTTATTTTCACATCATTGAAGGTGCTGGAGTCAGACCTGGGATCCAATGATGTTCCCATTAAATACAAGATGAGCGATTTTTGATCAGCGACTTAGCACAATGGAGCCCCGGTTGCCTTGTTTGTCAAATGGAAATTGTGCTATTTGCTCACAGAGCTATGAAGACAATAGAGAATATGTTGAGTTCTTTCCAATAGGTTTTTCCACAAAGCAAGGAGTTTGGTAACAGTAGCCATTTCTGTATTCATCCTTCATCAGCAAACTGAGCTGTTACAGAAGATAGAGTAGCAGATGCTTTAAGATTTTGGTCCTGAGAGACTTCTAGGAGTCACCTGGCTCAGTACATGTGATTAGAAGCACATAAATTCGGAGACAGAGGAATTCTCTTTTGGGTCCTGTTGACTCAGTATCCTTCAAGTAAAGGTGCTGGTCATGTGACTTGAGAGAGGAAAGTCACGTGAGGATCCCATAGCCCAAGCTAAGCATCAGCTGTTGAGTGAGGGAGATTTCCTTTCAGTTCCTCACTCACCCACTGAACAGAAGTTTGAGCTGATTAATAGCCGATGACCTTTCATAGGAGGGTATTTCAGGCAGCCACCCGCTTTTATGCATCTTATTTTTGCTTCCCTGGGCATCCTGAGAACTGGTTTGTATGAAAGGAAACAGGCCATCTTTGGCAGTGTCAGAACCTCTCATGCTTCTGTGAAGTATCTAACAGAGGAAATGCCTTCATTAAGAATCACTGCCTTCTGCCCAACAGATTGTGTTCTAGGCTGTGCTGCCAAGTCTCAGTGGGGAGGGATGGTGGTCCTTACTTCAGAGCAGCAGGGAGCTGCCAGGAAGGAGCAGACCAGTGTCCTGTATCACCGGGCACATCCCCTCAGTCTCTTAAACTCTGGGAGTGCCACCTTATCCTTGCAATAGATAGCAGAGGGATGGGTGACATGGCCCTGTGTGTGTCCACGGTAATGGCTGAGTCAGTGTTCACTGGTCTTTTGATCCTCATGCCATTGTTCTTTCCCTCAGAGATGTTTGTACTCAGCATGATCCTAAGTAGTCATCCCTACAATAATTCTCAAACTTGCATAGATAAGTCTTTTTTTTTTAGTTGTGGGGCATGAACTCAGAGCCTGGGCACTGTCCCTGAGCCTCTTTGTGCTCAAGACTAATGCTCTACCACTTTGAGCCATAGCTCCACTTCTAGTTTTCTGGTGGTTCATTAGAGTTAAAGCCTCACAGACTTTCCTGCCCAGGCTGGCTTAGAACCATGATCCTCAGATCTCAGCTCCTGAGGAGCTAGGATGACAAGAGTGAGTAGCCAGCACCTGGCTCAAGTAAGTCTTAAATAAGACAACTTTAATATACTCACAAAGGTGGTTTTATATAGGTACCATGTTCTACTTGAGTGATGATACTATAAATTAACTAGCCAATTCATTTACTCAACACATTTTTGCTCAGAATTGTAATAGGGTTCCCAAATCTACTTCCACAGCAGATCTTCCCTGGAAACTTGGTAATCTACCGAGCTGCCCATTTGACATTTCCATTATTGTGTGCTATAACCACAGCAAACTCCACATATTATTCAAACATTCTTTCATCCCTCAAAATTCCTTCCTACCACCACTCCTCTGTGGGTAAATGGTGCCGCCATCTGCCAAACATCCCACTTAGAGTTTGTTTGCCCTGGACTTCTTCATTTCTTCCATGTCCCTGTATCTAGTCAACTGTCAAGTTAAGTAGTTGGTAGATTTTGTTATCCAACTTTCTATCTCATTTACTTCTCTCTGTCACCATCACCTTGGCACAGGCTATAACTTCTCTCACTCCGACAATAACCACATAACTTGCTTCTCCATTCACAGTTTTGCTCTGAGCCCAGAAACCCACATTCCATCCTGTAGCCAACAAAATGTCTTTAAAACCTGAAATTTACCATATCCTTCTCCTGCTTAAAGCAGCTATGGTCTGTTACTGCCCTCACTCTGGACTCCAAACATTTCAGGACTTTCTAGACCTTTTCATCTGGGCCTGTCCTGCCACAGCAGCCTCTCCCTACTCCACTGTACAGTGTTTCCCTGTTCCTTCTCCCCTGCGCACTCCAAGCATACACTTCTTTAGTCTTCTTCTCACCCTCCTTCCAGCTTGCTTTAGCAAGTCCAGCTTCTTGATTGTGTTCCCTTTTGCTGTTTCTTTTTGATCTGAGAACAGTTTTCATTAGTCCATCCTGTTCTTTTAATTCATATTTCACGTCCATAAGACATAATATCAATAACTTCATTGTCTGGTTCTCTTTTTCATATCTTGACTGTGCTTTGTAGAGCTTCTATCCATAGTAATATCTGTCATTCTTATCTGTTATCTCACCAGACTTGGAGTGTGGGTGTGTTTTCCAGGGGCAGAGTGATTGTCTCATTCCTCTAGCACTGAGTTCAGAGCCCATCACTGATCAGGTTCTCAGGAAATGTCAAATCCATTCACTAGCCAGAGATCCCTACTATCAACAGGTGGAACTTATCAGTTGAGCCATAAGAAAGAATCTACATGATGACTATGCTAAGTGAACCAACCAAGGGGGAAGTGGGAAGGAAGAAGAGAAGGAAGAAGAAAGAGAGGAAAAGAGGGAGAGAGAGCATGCATGCACAAACATGCTTATTCCTAAAGAACTGGCAATGAAACTTGTTTAGAAGCTATAAGATTGAGGGGAAATGTTTTATAGAGTGATTTCGCTGAAGTATCTCAAAAAATAATCATGTGAGTATATGCATACATATTCATATACACCAACAGCATTGTTTAAAATGATTCAAGCAAGGGTATGGTTATACAAGCCTGTAATCCCGGCTGCTGGGAAGATTAAAGTAGCAAGTTTTTAGCCTGACGTTGGCTAGCAAACTTCAAGACCTGTCTGAAAAATAAACTAAAAGCACAAGGGCTGGGTGTGTGACATAAGTGATAGAGCACTTGCCTAGTAAGTGTGAGGCCTGGAATTCAAAAACCAGTCACACCAAATAACAACAACAAAGCAAACAACAAAAAACCAGCCTAGTATCTACCTCAGGAAACTGGGTAGGTAAATTTTGGTTGAACTGAACAGTGGGAATTATGAAGCTGTTAAAACGGATACTGCGTTGGTTGATTCATTGGTATTGATTCATATCATTAAGCTAAAACATAAAGACATAAGCAAACTCTACTTATTTTCAAAAATATACATTTGCCTGAAGATATGTATTCAACACATAGACTAGAGGAAGGGAATGGAAGTTTATCAAAAATAAAGGAGAAAAAAAATCACATAGAATCTGAGAAGTGCTTTACAAAGGCAGTGATAGTGATGTGCCACATGCTAACTGATGTAATGAATCTGAGTGAGCCTCGTGCCCAAAAAAGGAAGACAAAAGGAGAGAAGATATTGTAATCAACTGTTAAGTGAGAAAAGCAGGTCACAAAATGATAGTAGCACCCTGCTTTTGCTTTATACGCACTCTCACTCAAACTTGCATGCACAGGAAATATCAAAAATCCTTATTGTGGTTGTCACTGCTGGCAGTGAAATTCAAGTGTCTCCGTGTCTCTCTGAACTTGTTATAGTGAACATATAGAACATATATAATCAGAAAAAGTCCACAAGACATTAAGAAACAAAAAACAGCTTTCATTCACAGATAGGTCTCAGGACCTATTTCAAATAATGTATTCTCAGCATTATTTTGGGATTCACTTGTAGGGCATGGGCCTACTCTGCTTAGCTCTGGATGTCATTGTTACAAAGGAGGGGAACTGGGATGACATCTCAGCACTCATCAGAAGCTGTGGTAGGAGACATTGTGTTGGAAGTGCAGTCTCCCTAGGGCAGAATATACCAGGTCACTCATGTCACTGAGGGTCTATTTTGTCCACATGAGATTATTGATGTTACTATGTTTTCACTAGGGGTGTGTGTGTGTGTGTGTGTGTGTGTGTGTGTGTGTGTGTGTGTGTGTGTGAGAGAGAGAGAGAGAGAGAGAGAGAGAGCAGGCAGTAATTGTGCTTGAACTACTCAGAAGGAAATAGCCAGTGTTAATGCGCTCTCTGATGATCATTATAACAATTGAAATTCAATTCAAATAGTGCAAAGTCAGAAAGAAAAGAATGATGAACCCATAGATCATCACTTCTTGGTGCCTAAGGCTGTGTCAAGGATGGTCCAGAAAAGAATTAGCTGAAAGACAAAGGAGAGATCCAAGCAGGCTTTGGAAACAGGAACATCTCTGAATCAGCCTTAGCTGTCCAGATTGGACAGGACATGACTCTTTGCCTGGAAGTAGAGTGTAGCATTCTGGTGTCTTGACCTGGATCTATTGGCAACAAAACCATGTGCTACCCCAGGGTAATTACCTTAGGTCCCTGTGGGTTTCCTGGATTTTAGTAGCTTTGTGTCCTAAACCTTTCCCTAAAGCATTCAGAACTAGCCTCCAGTTCCAATCCACACAGTTTCCTGAGTGACTTTTGCACAATTTTGAGTCCTCACTGATTTTTTTTTTTGCCGGTTGTGGGGCCTGAACTCTGGGCCTGGGCGCTGTCCCTCAGCTCTTCAGCTCAAGGCTAGCGCTCTACCACACGAGCCACAGCACCACTTCTGGCTTTTTCTGCTTATGTGGTGCTGAGGAATCAAACCCAGGGCCTCATGCATGCAAGGCAAGCACTCTACCACTGAGCCACCTTCCCAGTCCCATCCTCACTGAATTTTTGTTTTCTCCCATGTGTGAGTTCTATGAAATGTATTACCTGAAATAATTGCTAAAATCATTGAAAGAAACATACCATGGAAATAGTTTGTAAATTGTACAGTTGTCTCTACTTCCAGAATCTAGTGTATATTCCATGACAGGTTAGGATAGCAAATAAAGCCCAGATGTACAGATAGACAAGCTTTGTTTGATACAGAGGGGCAGAGGAAGCAGATTTCATATCTACTGCCTGAAGTTGTAAAGACATCCGTGATGAGCAACCAACATAAGGTTCACTAAAAACAAGGCAGAGGAAGTAAGAAGGCTGTCTAGAAGAAGCATATCTAAGACACCTTTCTTGAAGTGTCTTGATGTATGGATGAAAAGGCTTATTTGCTAGAGAGGTGTGTTAACCCTCTCTAGTCCAGGCTTCTGGTCATTGATTTGTGTCTAGGTCTAAATTTGATTTATTCTGACCTTGTCAGATTTTTGTGTAGGATCCAGTAAGATTGGAACAAAGCACTTCATTGTGGCATATAAAAATTATCTTGGTTGAAAGTCAACAATGCCTAGGCCAACCAGACTAAAATTAGACCTTCCGGGTGTGTTTGGCTTGGCAGTCTTGTGTGCAGGCAGTACATGGCATCCTCTACCTGCCCTCCCTCCCAGCCACGGAGAGCACAGGTAACAGGTGCTGAAGGAGCAGAAGTCTTGCTTCCTTTGGCACCCTGTGGGGATGACAAATGCTTCTGGGCCGGTGTCACTGCCACTTGAAGCAGTGTGTTGGGTAATACTTAGTTTCCACACAGCTGAGCTGCAGATTAAGATAAAATAATATTGTCTCTTCCCATTAATCTGATGCTCTTCCATGTTGACACCGAAAGGAAACCTCTAGACAATCAGATAGTATATTTGAACCTTAAGTTTACCTTAATCAAGGATTGGCAGATTTGCCTATACAAACACTTCAGAACCCCATTAACCAGTGCCTTTTGTTCTACTGAGGATGGTATCCTTGGCAGGGAGCAGGCTAGACCTGGGTGACACCCAGATGAAGTGAGATACCCTCTCTAGCACATTGGTGTCTTTGTAGAACCTTTTCTATCTTAAAAAAAAATTATTACCAGTCATGGGGCTTGAACTCAGGGCCTAGGTGCTGTCCCTGAGCTCTTTAACTCAAGGCTAGCACTCTACCACTTTGAGCCACAATACTGCTTCTGGTTTCTGAGTGATTAATAGGAGATAAAAAGTCTCATGGGGACTTGACTGCCTGGGCTGGCTTCAACCTGCAATCCTCAAATCTCAGCCTCTTAAGTTGCTAGGATTACATGTGTGAACCTTTCTTATTCAATTTGTTACATATATTAATAACATCTTCAAAATATTAAATAGCTAATCTATAGCAATAACAACAGTAAGAACAACATCTTTATGATAACATTATTCAGTAGCTAGTACTGTTTTCATTTTCCGGTTGAGGGAAATAGGGCTGAGGGAGTGCACAAAACTTGTCCAAGGTCACACAGTGAGAAAATAGGGGAGTTGGAATTTCAACCCTATTTAAGATAGGACTTTCTACGGTAGAAACTATTATTTCAGAGTAAGACTGTCCCTCTTCCTCCTCTTGGCTGGACACTTCTTTTATCCTGAGGGGTATTACTAGGGAGTTGAACTCAGGGCCTCAAACTGGCGTGGGCAAGCACTCCCACTTGAATCACCTCTCCAGTCTCTTTTGGCATTAGTTATTTTTGAGAAGTAGGTCACTTTATAGCTTCACTGGCCTCCACTGGGCTGAGATCCTTCTCCTTGTGTTTCCTATTTTTACTGGGAATCACAGGTGTATTCCACTGTACCCAGCCATCATGTTTTCCCTATAGCTGAAATAACAGGTGTATAACATTGTGTCTTACCATTGTTGAAATGGAGTCTCCCAAACTTTGTTTTTTCCCAAGCTGTCCTCCCTGATTTCTGTCTTCAAAGTAGCTAGAATTACAGATTAGAACCACAGGACTCAGCTTTACTACTTACTTCTGTCCTTAGGTGAGTCAATTTCTGAGCACTAGTCTTTCATCTCACTAAGGCCTGATTTAGCCCAGAGGGCCTGGGCTAGGACTTGTATGCTAAGCACAAGAGCAGCAATTCAAAGAGCAAGGAGTGTTTAGCTTGCCGAAGCACAAACTCAAGAATGGAAATTTGAGCTCTCTTCAAATAAATGCAGTTTACTGGCACAAAAATAGACATATGGATCAGCATAACAGAATGGAAGCTCAAGAAATAGATCCAGCTATATATAATCACTTAATATATGATCAAGGAAGCATTACAGACTAAGGGGGACAGGAAGATAATTTTGTAATTGACATCAACATCCCTTGATAACAATTTTGATGATAAAAGTTAGGATTAAATAACACTATCATATATATTTTAAAAACATTGATATTTGGAATAAAAAGTTGAGACAATCCTATTTATTAAGATCTAGATGGATTTTTCTGAACATAAATGCCAAGGCAGAAGCTACAAAAGATAAAATTGGTACATATTTAAATATGTATATATTCAAATGAATAGAAATTCAAAGCTTGGGGAGTCCAAGAAATCAAACAACATGGAAAAATAGAAGCAATTGTCTTTAAAATATGATAGATGCTTAGAAGTAAAAGGAAAGAAGATTTTGAGCAGGTTAGGTAGAGGATATAAGCAGCGTATGGACAAAAGATAGAATATCAATAGCTAATGAAAATGAAATGTACTTACATGGTATGTTGGTACAGCCCACCAGAGAAAGCTAAAATCAAGAAGCATCAAATACCAACACTTTTAATTCTAGTAGAAGGTATCTTAAGAAGATAACCGAGTAAGAAGTTACATAGAAAGATATATTTACTAAAGCTTTATTTAATAATAGCAAAAGCTATAAGCATTCTCCATTAGAGGGATGGATGTGAATTATAGAACTTGATCTCAATGGAATGAAGAATGAATACAGTTGTACTAATTTTTTAATACTATACCATACTATTCTTGTTATTTCACAGTTTACACCAACTTATTAAAGTTAACTTCAAAACACTATGCCACAGTATGTTTTCTAGAATACGAGCCCCAGAAGCTCAAGCTTCTAGTCTGTTTGGTTTGCTGTTGTTTATATACTGAGTATATGCTTATATATGTTTATATACTGAGTATATGCTTTCTAAATACATGTGACATGAATGGGCTTCTCTTTCTGTCATTTAAAAATGCAAGCTCATCAGGACATTAGTGGCTCATGCCTGTAATCCTAGCAACTCAGGAGGCTGAAATCTGAGTATTAAGTTATAAAGCCAGCAAGTCAAGGAAGAGAAGTCCCTAAGATTTTTTTTTTTTATTTTTGGGTCCGGTTGTGGGGCCTGAACCCTGGGCCTGGGCACTGACCCTCAGCTCTTCAGCACAAGGCTAGCACTCTATCACTTGAGCCACAGTACCACTTCTGGCTTTTTTTTCCTGCTTCTGTGGTGCTGAGGAATCGAACCCAGGGCCTCATGCATGCAAGGCAAGTGCTTTACCACTGAGCCACCTTCCTAGCCCAAGATTCTCATTTCTAATTAAAAAGCAAAAAGACAGAAGTAGAGGTGGCTCAAGGGAAAGCATGAGGCCCTGACTTCAAGCCCTAGTACTGGAACACTCTCTCTCTCTCTCTCTCTCTCTCTCTCTCTCTCTCTGACACACACATACATACACACACACAGATATCCAAGCTCCTTATCTTGATACTGATGATATTTGATAGTATTATATAAACAGGCTCATTTCATATATCAATGCAGAGGGAGGTATCTGACAGATTGGTTGACAAATATGGCAATTGTAAGTTCCTTTGCTTGCTATCTTGCTCAAGAGGGCTATATAATGAACAGAAAATGCTTAATTACTAATGACTTCAAAGAATTGAAATAAACAGCTGTACAACAGATTAGAGGCTATAGTGTTGCTCTGAAAATTATTATTAACTTTCTTATATTTGAACAAGATTGTATCTAGTTCCTAAAGGAAAAAAAGGTTTAGGTTACAAAACACAGGTAACCTGACCCAATCATTTTGGATATTTTGAGGTAATAAATTAAGTTCATTCTCTGCTACTTTGGAGTGCTATTGGAAGGGTTTTTAAAAATTTCCTTTTTTTAAAAAATTAAGTTTGGACAAAAGATACATTTTAAATAAATACATTTTGAAAAAATACATTTTAAATAAAATTTTCTTTCCATTCTGGATAATTAATTAACCTTTCTAAGTTTTATCATCTACTATCTTGTGATAATACTGCTTAACTCAAATAACATTTAGTTTGTTAATTAAAGGTAATAAGCAAAGAAAACTAGCACAGTAGCTGAGGTAAGTAGATGCTCAAGAAACAGCATATACTGGTACTGTTTATTTTCTCAGATTTTTGCTGATCTGTGCATTTCATTTTCCTATGCCTAATGTTTTAAATTAATACAGATCCATTGATACTCATACCCATTTTTTTTAAATCCCATAGATACTGATACTCATTAAAAATCACTGCCAAATAAGGTAAACACTTTGATATTCACAGATTTAACATTTGAAACATCAACTTTCAAACATGGGCATAATGTGCATTAAGTCACACGATCTTTAACTGTCCAGGAACACATGTTTGAGACATGTTTGGTAGAGGACTGGGGTATAAGAATACGTCACTCAGATAATGAGGAGTTCTCCAAGGCATTTTCATCTCAGTGCTGCTTTTTTAATTGCTCTTTTTTTCCTCAGGCCTATAAAATCTCTCTTAAATGGTCATAATGCAGAGAAACACAAAAGAAGCTATTCTCCTTTGTGGGAAATACACCCTCAAAAAACACGTCCTTGCCGGGCACCTGTAATCCTAGCTACTCAGGATGCTGAGATCTGAGGACCTGGTTCAAAGAAAGCCTGGGTAGGAAAGTCTGTGAGACTCTTATCTCCAATGAATCACTCAGAAAACCATACGTGGCACTGTGGCTCAAGTGGTAGAGCGCTAGCCTTGAGCTGAAGAGCTGAGGGACAGTGCCCAGGCCTAGAGTTCAAGCCCCATGACTGCTCCCCTACTCCCTATCCCCCAAAAAAGAAAAAAAACCCTCCTCCTCCTGATGGGCACCAGGGGCTCATGCCTACAATTTTAACTACTCAGGAGAATGATATGAGGATTGGGGTTCAAAACAAGCCTTGGACTCTTATGTCCAATTAATAACCAAAAATTCCAGAAGTGGAGTTGTAGCTGAAGTGGTAAAGCACTTCCCTTGAGTAGAAATAGCTAAGGGACAGTATCCAGGCCTTTAAGCCCCAGAATGGGCACGCAAGCATAAACAAAAACAGAAAAAATAATCACCCCTTCTTTTTAGTAATAGATGTGAATGGAAACTGAGGCCAGTCATTTAACCGTAGATGAAGGAAATTACTGGTCAGTCACTTACTTTAGAGATTCAACAAGATTTTGAGATGTTTCTTCCCATTGCATTGTGGCAGGAATAAAATGGAGAGAAATTACTTTGAGACAATATGTGATAGTGCTACCTAAAAGGAAAACGTATTCTATAAAATTATGTTAAGATATCTGATTTCTCAAACAATGAAGAGTTAACCTACAACCTTTTACCAACCACAAACATGCATTTCAGATATATTAACACACAAGCTAAACAAAATATGTGCAAAGCACATATTTCAGAATTAAAACTTTAAATAAAGGAAGGATGAAAGATCTACAAGATATACAGCAAAGGCTTTATATCCAGAATATACTTTAAATTCCAAATACTAATCCATCTAGATGACTTAGGCCCATAATCTTAACTACTCAGGAGGCTGAGATCCACAGGGTTCAAAGCCAGCTTGGGGCAAAAACGTCTTTGAGACTCCATTTCCAAATCATCAGCAAAGAACAGGCCTAGAGGCATGGCTCAAGTGGTGGAGCTCTAGCTGAGCAAACAAGTCAAGCAAGTTTGAGGCCCTAATGTCCATCAAATAGGAAATAAATAACTTTGAGGTATGGTCACATGATGAGTTAACTGAATAGTAGTTAAAAAGAATGATGAATCCAAGAATAAAAAGACTGATCAGAATCTTATGTGATGATTCAGGTCTATTATCCCAGCCAAGTGGAGACAATGGTAGGAAGACTGGCCAAGCTGGTTCAGGAGAAAATGCGTGAGATCCTTTAGGAAAAAATAAACTAAAGCAAAAATGGGTGAGTATGGCTTTGGTGTTTGAGTGCTTGTGTAGGAAGCACAAGTCTACCAAGAAAAGGTGTATATATATATATAATTTTTAAATATAAATATATATATAATTTAATATATATTATTTAATTATATATCATTATATATAATTAAATAATTACATATATATATATATATAATATAAAGGAGTTTGAGGCATAGTTCAGGTGGTAGAGCACCAGCCATTGAATAAAAGCTTCAGGTGCTTAATTTGAGTACCAAGCATGGAAAAGAGAAAATAAAAATAAAAATTCATGAAAAAAAAATGTATGCTAAGTCTAGTAGAATGTTTGTTTCTTAGGAAGAAAAGAGTTCAGGAAGTCTGAGTAAGGAGATGAAAGCAATTTCAAAATATGAGAGGGTGTTAATATTTGAAATTTCTGGGTAATAGATCAGTGGGTATGTTATATTGTTTCCTACTTGCTGTACTTACGATGTTTTCACAATAAAAATACAGTTCAGTGTCATCCTTTTCAACATTCTCCTCTCCCTTTGACCCACCCCTTTCCTTACTTTAGTAGCATTTTATTATTCAGATTTATCCCTAATCTAGATTGACTTTTTCCCAGATACTCCACAATGGAAGATTAACTGCTCAAATAGCTATCTTTGATTTGGGATAATCATTCTTTTTCTCTCCTGCTCTTGTCATCCTGAGTAATTATATTCATTTCAAAAGAAACCCTCAGTAGAATACTAAAGAAAAACTATGCCTATAAATATGAGATTTTCACTAACTTAGAGAACATTTTTTCTAATTATAGGAAAAGATAGTTTTTCTGCCATAGGTAATTCTCAAGTGATTTAATTCTCATGATATCAAATTTTTATAGCAAGTTAAAATATGAATTTAAGGCCTTCATGAGACTTGTTGGTACCAAATTTATTGGTACTACAATAGTATTTGAAGTTAATACTTTCCAATTAGCTTTTGTGTATTACAATAACTTCCTTATTTGTGATTCTGTTGGAGTCTTGAGCTTTGATGGTGGAGATTCTGTCTTTCTCATCAGTGCCTATATTGCACGGACATCCAGCAAATGCTTTAAACACATCATTTAAGAAAATTTCTGCTTTTTGATGTGCTTGGAAATACTAGATACAACAGTTTAACCATATGTTTATAGGACAACCTGAGAAATTTTGGTATGTTGAAGTTGTGTTCTAGAAAGACATAGTGAAGTTGGAAAGAGAGTAACTCTGCCATTGGCTTATGCACATAAAATGAGTGTGTGGTCATTTGCAGTTGATACCTTTGTCTTTACAAAAGTCTAAGCTTAAGTGTTGGAATAATTTCTTAAGACCACTCTGAACAGCCTTGTGAGATAGTATATTTAACTATAAGTATGTGTTTCATTGCCAAATCCAACACAGTCACTGGTCAGCTATCTAGACATAGCTTCCTTCATTTTGTACCTCTGACAGTGCCTATAGGTGGGAAGAACTCAAGGAAGGCTCAGAGAAGGCTACTGGCCTGGAAAACTTGCGCTTAACAGTCAGAAGTGTGGGCTATGATTATAAATCAGAAGAAAACTTGTTTTCTTTTTGTTTTGAAACTTGCATTTTTTAATATGTGATACAAGTTCTAAACCTAAGTGAGATTCTTTTGAAGCAAAAAAGACTAGATAAGACATAGAAATACAAAGGTACAGCCAATGTCATTTTCTTTAAGGTGGTGCTGGGTATTGAACCTCCAGGGCCTAGAACATGCTGAGTAGTACTCCCAAACTGAGCTACATACCCAGTTATTGGCTTTTTCAAACACGATTTCACAATGTAGCCCAGGCTACTCTTGAACTCAAGATCCTGATTCATCCTTCGAAATGCTGGGATTTCAAGCACGTATCACTATGTCCATCAAAGCAATTGGTCTCCTTCCTTCCTTCCCTTCCTCCCTCCCTCCCTCCTTCCTTCCTTCCTTCCCTTCCTTCCTTCCTTCCTTCCTTCCTTCCTTCCTTCCTTCCTTCCTTTCTTCCTTTTTCTCCTCTCTCTTTTCCTTTCCCTGCCTCATACCCTTCCTCCCTATCTCCCGTCCCTCCCTCCCTATCCTTCCTCCTTCACCTCTTCCCTACTCCCCCACTCACAGTGATGCTGGGTTTAGAACTCAGATCCTTATGCATGCTACACTCCACACCCTTCTGTGTAGTTATTTTGCAGATAGGATTCTGTGTTTTGGCCTAGGTCCAGCCTTGTGCTATGGTCCTACCTACACCTCTGAGCATAAGGTCTATGAGCACCTGACTAAGAAGGTCAATTTTATAGCACCACTATGTTAAAAAAAAAACTAGGTATGTAGATTAGAGATGTGATATCAATATGTCAAGTAATTGAAATTATTTATCTTTAGTATTAGGGTTATGATTTTATTTATTTCTACCATATTTTTCAGATTCTTTTTATTGTGAAATATTCCCTCTGTAACAAAACTGTGTTGTCCAATGAAAACGCTTACAAATTCACATTGCTGATTGACAATTTTCATATGTTTGGCAATTGCCTATTTTGTATCTTAAGAGCTGCCTTGACTTATCATAGCTTATAATCTATTGATTGTTGATGTTGACTGACAGATCAATATTGCTCAATGTTCTCTACTTTCACCATTGTGCATTCAGCATTAATGGATGCCAGGCACAGCTGGATGTTCTGGGTTTGCAAACAGCTCAAGCTCAGAGTCAAACAGGCCAAGACCTGCTGAGTGGCCAAGCACAACACATGTTTCCTCAAGGCCTCACTTTCCTCTTCTGTGAAATGGGGCTGCAAGCATAAACCTGCAGGGCTTTGTGGTAAGGACAATATATTATGTAATGCATGGATATGGTGCCTAAATTATTCTTGTCAGGAAGCGGGTCATTCCCTTCTCACCTTTCCAGTTGTTCCTTGCTCACCACATTGAACATATCAGTTATTAATATGTCTTTCATGGAAATGGCTTTTTCAACATTCACGTTCAGGTAAGTAGTGGTAAGTGGCTTTTATTTAGAGATAGTTTCACATGCAATCAAGGTTGGGATGCTGACCCAAGTGATTCAGCACAGGCCAGCTAATGAGACTGATGAGGTGGGTAAGTGGGAAAGACTCTTCCGGGAGGGGTAAAAATATTCAGACTTGCTCTTCTAGGATTCAGAATGAAAAGCAGGTGGTATATGATCATTTGGCAATAATTCAGAGCTCAGCTGCAGAGAGGGGAGCTGCAATGCAGTATATGGATAGACAAATGTCTTGGATATCCCACAAGTCTCACAAAAAAGAAACTGAGGCTAGGGTTCTGTTGGTTCTTGCTGGCTCTGCGGGTCTAGCTGTTATTCTTAAAAATAGACACTCTGCAAAATAATGTTCAATGGTGAAAATGAAACAAAACACAATAATACTGGTTTACTGCAATGCTAAGCTTAGGACCAAAGTTAGAAGGAAAGAGAAAACAAAAACCTGCTTATATAATCTGATGACCTATATAAATGTATCATCAGGAAGCAAATATTCAGTGCTTTGATTTCTAAAGACTGTGGAAATGTTAGCAAAAGCTTTGCTTTTCATTTCAAACTAACAAAAAAGTTTACAATCATCAGAAAAAAAATCTATAAGATTCCTGGGTGAAATCCAGGGATAAGAGGACCCATTAAATTATTGCTAAAGATCTAAGAATCCAGACTCCAAATGATCACTAAGCCTTGCAAGCTTAATAGTTAACCTCTCACTTACTGATGCATTTTTTCAAATATATGTCAGTGTCATTGCTATTATTTAAATGTGAATTAATTTTAAATGTTGTTCAATTATAGCAGCTAGTCAACATTATTGGTTTCTCATTCGGCCACTATCCTTGGGAGCTTAAAAAAGTAGTTGACATTAAAAGAAGTCCTAGAAATATAATCAGCGCTAGAAAGAATAAGAACACCTGCCATGAACTGTCAACCCAAGGAAACCTCAAGAGGTTTGAATTGAACCTCAATAGACTCATAGCAGTTCAGCAGTCCAAGAGAATCACAGACCCTGCCAGCTGGGTAAGAGAATTCAGGGTGAGTCATGGTTTTTTGTCGTTGCTGTTCTGATGAGAACCTATTAGAACAATGCAAAAGGAGTGTCGTTTTCTGGTTTAGCTTCTGGGAGGTATTGTTATAAGTCACAAGAAGAATAGATACTTGGCAAGGATTCTCTCTCTGAAGAATTGTACCACCATCCGACTGCCCATGAACACAGCCTTCCTCTTTCTCCTTCCTTCTCACTGCAAATACAGTCATGATTTGCTAGCATCTTCCTCCTAGATACCTCTCCATTTTGTACACATCTTGAAATCTGTGTTAAACCACTTCAGACCAAGTTAGCTTCATCTTTCACTATTCAGCTATACCTGCCTAAAAGTGATCTGATTCCATCTAGTTTTATCTTATATATTTTTTAAAATTTGAAATATCTTTTATTATCTTGATTGCTATTGTGTGTGGAATATTTTTTCCACATTTTCATTCCTGAATTCTGTGTTTTCTCACAGTGCTGTGAGTTGAACCCAGAGCTTTGTAATTCCAAGACAAATGCTCTGCCAGTGAACTACCTCCCTAGCCCTCTAAACATTTTTTGATAAACTGACAGGAAAGATGATTTGCTTTTGTAATTTATTCTTAATCTAGCCTTCTTAGGGGGAAAATGTGTTAATTTTGTATTTATTTGGAATCTATGGGTTTAAAAAATATGGAATGCTTCTACAAATTTTGCCGGTTGTCTTTGCTCAAGGGCTATGTTAATCTCCTTTGTATTGTTCCAATTTTGGTATATGTGCTGTGAAGCGAGAACTTTGTATGTGTATATAATCAACCAAAAAGCGGATCGTTTACTTTCTTTTCTAATGTTTACTTTGCTTGTTTTGTTTCCTTTTCAAATTGTCTAGCACAAATGAAAAAACATATAAGGCCTTAATCCTTTCTGTGGGAAGACTGGGTATCAAAGACAAATCTGTATCTATTTTTGAGGAAAACTAGCTCATGAATAGATTTTTATCATATAACACACTTTAAAAAGAGAATGAAATTTGACTACAGCATTCAGTGATAGGTAGAACTGGAAGTATATCAGATATTTTAATTTAAATCTACTCATTTTACATATGATAAATCTAAGCAAAAGGAAGTCAAATTGGCAAAGGTAAAAATATAGACACAAAGCTCATAGAGTATGGAAACTTCATGACAGTTGGGATAATGTTCTTAGTAAGAGATGTAGTTATCTTAGACATGAATTTAGAATAACATTCGTCTGTGCTCATTTTTCTTCTCTTGTTTCTAGTTGGGAGACTGGGACTCAAACTCAGTACTTGACACTTTGGCTTATTAGCTAGTGCTCTACTAATTGAGGCATGCCTCCAACCCCTCTGTGCTGATTTTTATATTTTAAACAACTGGGCAATCTAAATTAAAACATTTATTATAATTATTAAATTTTGCCGCTACTGGGATGTCTGAAAAATTTCAGTCCTCCAACAATCCTGTTTCATCTTACTCAAGAACAAAAACACACAAAAAACAGAACAATAACAAAAGCGTTTTAGCAAGGGTTTTGCTAAAATATGACCAAATTTTGGAGACTGATATTTATGCCAATTTTTCAGTGTGATTTGAAGAAGGATTTTTAATATACAAGAAGGCATCCTTTGTCTCCTTTTCCTCCATCTTGCTGGCTAGACAGTAGATGTTCACGATAGCTATTAACATGTGCTCCACAGGGTTCAACTACCTGCTAAGGATGGCACAGCAGAGAAACAGAGGCTGTGGGTTCCTAGGAACTTTATGAGCAGTCTCATAAGTCTGAGTTTCCCTTCCTCTCAATTTATTTGTGTGAGAAATAAATTTCTCTCTTACTTAAAACAATCCTCATTTGGGCTCTTCTACCATTTAAAAAGGAGATCTAACTGGTATAAAAAAGCAAATGATACAATGTAACAGCAAAAGTTGAAATTCTCTGCTAGCTTTTATCCCAGGGGGAAAAAACCACAATGTCTCAAGCCTTTCACAAAATGGCCATAGTGATTGTCAGTAGTTATAATAAAGGATGGGTATTGACAGTGACAGGAGGGCAGTTAACACATGGGCTTGAAGTCAGACTACCTGCTGTACCACACATGGCCTATGTGGCTGTGTGCATGTATGTTACATATTGTTTAAAAGCCTCTACTTCTTCATCTTCATAATAAGGATAATAGCAATCTTTAGCATGAAGTTGTAAGCATTAGACAAAAGTACAGTATAAATTAGCCTTATGTTGTGTCATTATCTTACCATTAAAATCATTATTACTACTACCTCTAAAGGCAAGACATCAGATGACACTTGTACACCAATATTTATATAAATACCACAACAGTAGTGCCACTTTGATATTATTATTTGAATTTTACAGATAAAATGATTCACAAATCCCTAAATATTTTGGTGAGAAAGCTGGGTTAGAACCAAGGCCTGGCTTGCAGAATCCGTATTTCTTTTTGTGGGCCCATGCTCATCTTACTCATGAGCAGGGTTCTTTACTGCTGTAGAACATTACATCAGATATATATATTTGACAATATTTTCCTGCCACTGTTGGTTCTTGGTCCTTTGGTTGTTAACAGCATCCCTACTCCCATTGTCCATTTACTGTTTCCTGATTTGGGCACCTCTAGAAACAGAGAATCACCTCACCTCCAAACCTTGCACTAGCGCAGGCAGTTGAGTTCTTTGTGCCCAGAATGTTTGAGCAGCACCCACGTTTCATTCTTTCCTAGCTCTCGGTGCTTCTCTCACAGATTGTGAAAGCACATGGAATTTTCTGAGGGCTCAGGTATATGTAATGTACTTAATGTCCCACACATCAACGCCACAGGAAAGCAATGTGGATTTGGGGAAAGCACCTGTGTGGAAAGCACCTAAGACAGGTGTTTTCCAGGTTCTTATCTGGAAGCCACTCCAAAGAATTTTGCTTAAGAAAGGGAGGATCCCTGGGAGATTTACTAACATCAAAAGCTCTGTTGTCCTCTGTTATAGAGGTTGGAAGTGAGGAATAAAATGGGTGATAATCTTAGGAGGAAGATCCATTATCCTCTTCTCAAAGGAAATGTTTCCACAGTCCTCTTTGTGAGGCCCTGTGACAGTAAACAAGTCTTAGTGGCAATCCCAGGAGGCTGGGTTGGGCACTTAGGCCTCAGTGGATTTCCTTGGAATCTCTTACTTTCAACATCTGCAAATAGGCATCCCTGTTGTATTTGCTTACAACATCATGTATTTTCATCCATGACAATGTAACCTATTGTAACCTGATGCCCTTTTGTGATGGTTTAATATCTGTTCCTCCAATTAAACTCTGATTTTGCTGAAGGATAATATGAGGCAAATGATAAACAATAAATATTTGTTAGACAAATAAATGAATGGGTAAAGCAAAGAGCAAGTTCCTCATATAAAAGCCACAGAGCTAGCTCCTCATACAGCATAACAATGCTTATTGCAGCACTGTTCACCATAGTCAAGGTATGGAATCATTCTAGATGCCCCGAAATGGACAAAGGGATCAAGAAAATGTGGTATATGTACAAAATGGAATTTTACTTATTCATTACAAAGAATAATATTGTACCATTTGTAAAGAAATAGAAAAACCTGGAAAAAATTATGTTAAGTGAAATAAGTCAGGCCCAGAGAGACAGAGATTGCATATTTTCCCTTATATGTGGAAGCTACATTTAGTTTCCAAACTTAGAAGTAAATATGTTGGGTTATGTGCAAGTGTATACAGATGTACTAACTGAAATACAGTAGATTAAAGGAAGAACTCAGATAGTGTAATTCTTTAGAAAGGCAAAGACAAAGTTCATCAAAATAAAACATCTAAAGTGGGTACTTGAAAAGGGTGGGGCAGGGTCAAGGAGAAAATATGGACAAATGAATAAGAGAAGAAAATGCAATCAAAACTCCAGTCGGGCTGGGAAGGTGGCTCAGTGGTAGAGTGCTTGCCTTGCATGCATGAGGCTTTGGGTTCAATTCCTCAGTACCACATAAGCAGAAAAAGCTGGAAGTGGTACTGTGGCTCAAGTGGTAGAGCGCTAGTCTTGAGCTGAAGAGCTGAGGGACAGTGCCCAGTCCTAGAGCTCAGGCTCTATGATAGACAAAAAAAACCCAAAACAAACACAAATAACCCCTCTCCCCCCAAAAAAACTCCGATGCTTATCCTATAAAATTAAGACTAGTGAAGAAAGGAATAGGTAGGGGAGGGATGGGTGGGAATGTTGAAAGGGGTGACATTGTCAGAGATATACCATACTTGTTAAATGGCAGCTCCTTTGTGAAACTACTTAAAGGTAATAATAAAAAATAAAAAGTTCTAATTGAAAAAAGAAAGAAATGCTACACAGTGAACAGGAAAGTAAAAACAAGGTGAAGTTGCTTGATCTTTGTGAGTATGGCTTTCTCTACATAGAGTAAGGATCATTCAAATTGTATTGTTTGAATGGGTCAGGTGATACGTAAGTATCACTTTTGGTGTAGTCCTTGGGTGAAGAGGCCAATGTGTTAGTGAGGATTTACAGACATGGTGTACTTCCTATTTCTTCTTAGTTCTCCTTCTTGCTGGATTACTGTGGAGCTGTGGGAACACATGAACACCCTAAGGCATCTGTGAGAAGTGTAATACTTCAGGCTACTGAAGTCAGATATAAACATTTTTGTCCCTGAAATACCTTCTCCATATGGTCAGAAATTCTGCCTTTCTTTTGCATCTATTTAGGCACTTCGGAACAATTTGGCATCCTAGGACTCATTGAGGGCTTATCTACTGAGTACTTACAATATGTTCGGCACTGGACAGGGTTCTAAGAACACGCTGGTGAATTAGACAAGAAATGTTTGGTCTTAGCATGTTGTTTGAATGTAAGTCCTGAAAGAAACTAGAGGTTTTATTTATTCATATACAGCTGTGGATAATCCTATCTTATGTTGTACTTCTCTCTATCCCCAGCTGTCTGCTAGGTATACTGCATGAATCTCATGTAATTTTCACAAGAACTACCCAAGATAGACGTAACAGTGTCTATTGTACAGCCAAGGCAGCAGAAGCCCTGCAGCACACGAGTGGCAAATTGTAATGCTGAAGTGTTTTCATTTTGTCAGTCGTGGGTCTTGAACTCAGTGCCTGGGTGCTGTCTCTGAGCTCTTTTTGCTCAAGGCTAGCACTCTACCATTTAGCCTCCTGAATAGCTAGGATTATAGGCGTGACCCACCGGTGCCTGGCTGGTAATGCTTAAGTTTGAATTCAGGTCTGTGTGACACTATCACTTCTTACTGTTGTTGTTCTTCCTTCCTTCCTTCCTTCCTTCCTTCCTTCCTTCCTTCCTTCCTTCCTTCCTTCCTTTCCTTCCTTCCTTCCTTTTGCTCCTCTTCCTCCTTGTTCTCATTCTCCTTTTCCTTTTCTTTCTTCTTTCCTTTATATTTTCCTTCTATATGAAGTCTGCTAGTCAAACACTTTTAATGGTCTAATTGATTAATGAAGTGATTAACTGGCAATATTTTATAATTTGTTTCATTTTAGTAAATTGTATCCATATAGGGCTTATATTTCTTATAATGACAGATTTAAAAATAAGAGTTCATAAATGTTAGATTTTCATGACAAATAGACAGTATCTGCATGTATTATAAAGGTCTTTTTAAAATACCTTTACTATGGATAGTTAAAATGGAGCTAACTGGCTAGAGATTGTAGGATAAAACATTTGCTTATCATGTTCAATGACTTGGGTTTGATCCCCAGAACTGCAAGAAAAAAAAATAGAAGCAAAAGTAAGGGTTCAGGAGTTTTTTTTTTTTTTTTTGTAGGGGGAGAGGTGTCAAACTTGTTGATCTGGAACTACATAAAAACATAGATGAGGCCATGTTTGAAAAGAGAAAGAAACTGGGCAGATTTTCTGTCTGCTCAAAATGCCATCATTTTAAAATTATTAAACACAAGGCTCATTTACTTTAGCTCCTGCTTTAGATCAGGAGGAACAGTTTCCTCCTCCTTCTCTTGCTCTTTCTTCTCATTCTCCTCTTCTTCCTTCTCTTTCCTCCTCCTTCTCCCTCTTCCACCTCCTAGCCCTTGTCCTCATTTTCTTTTGTTTGGGTTTTTTTAACTGTATTTTTTTGTCTTTTCTTTTTTTGTACTGGGGATCGAACCCAGGACGTTGCACTTGCTAGGCAAGCGCTTTGCCACTGAGCTACATCCCAGCCCTGTCCTCATTTTCTTATTCATCCTCTTCTTCTAGAGAGAGACTTACCATGTAGCCTGGGTAGACATTGGGCTTGTGATCTCACTAAACATCATGACTAACCAACCATAAAGTTTCAAGGTATTTGTCTCTCTGGGGCCAAACTTAATTCCTAGCATACAGTAGACACAGAATATGCTTGCTTTATGAGTGATTTTTAAAAAGTCCTGTCATATGCTTTTTTAGACTGTCAAAGTAGGGTTTTGCGTCTGGCATGAGATGAACACATGCAATTCCTCATTCCTCTACCTTGTGCTTGCTTTCCATCTCATTTCTTTTAACAAAGCTTGTTTTAATGGAAAAATATAAACATAAATAAATAAATCAGAGCTATAACCAGTAAGATCCATCTTAATGCATCTTTATGTGCTTCCCAAAAAGCCTGTCAATGTGCAGATATCTGAGAGAGCCAAAGACTAACAGGGTATCAGGGCTATTGTTGAGAAACCCACAGACTGGTTGTGAAAATGGCTGTCAGAAACAGTGCAGATGGCGGTGAAGCTAGTGCTAACACTGCAAAGTGAAAGCAGAGCATGCTACAAGAACTGTATACATCAGTGTGGGGGGCTCTCAACCTAGACTCAGTTCTCCTGCCACTTTCTTGTTCCAAAACAAAAAGACAAAAATAATGGATTTTCAGACAATTTAAGGTAGGTTTGCATCAAGTCAAGGTTTCCAGTGCTTCTGACTGCGGCCATCTGCTTATAAATCGGCTCTGAGAGTTACTGCCTCATCTAAATGCTCTTCCCCTAAATGTTCGGACTCTATAATCAAGTGTTCTGTAGAGTCTAAGCCTTTGCCTGTGAAGAAGCACTCTGGGTTCAAAGAAGTTATTTCTCTGTGGACCTGGGTAGAAATTCACGCAGAACATTGCTCAGGCGGTGGCCAGAGCTATATAAATAAAATTATGCTACTTCCTAGTAAAATGTTAAAAAGTTAAAATGTCTAAGAGTAAGAAAACGGTGAAGTGAGCCTCTATACATACCTATGCACACAATGAACTATAATCAGGCATTTAAAAGTTATACTTGCAAGTCATATTTCTACTCTAATATTAGGAGAAAAGAAGGACATTGATTTTAAGCATTGAGTAGTTTCAACTTTAAAACCAAGAAAATCTGATGAGTTTGTGATGTTCTTTTTTTCTACTGTTTTGCCCACCATGTTTTCTATATGGAGCAAACATTCTTTTTACTCAGAAAAAAGTCTTGCCAAATTGTTAGAAAGCATAATTCCAAGCTTTCAATGAGCCTCTCTTTACAGTCACGTTAAGGCCAGGGATCTGAAGGAGCCAGTGTCTGCTAAACAATTACTCTTTAGTTTTACCGTGTAGAGTTTGTAAAATAAGAATAAAAGTCTTCTGAAAGAAAAAAAAAAGCAGTGTCTGTCTCCTTTGCTCAATTAAAACACAATTATGTACTTCAGTCTGGTCTTATTCACAGAGATGGAACAGTCTCAAAGCAAGGCAATTTCAATCATCATGACAGTGGTACCCAAGTCATTTTTAGATCCAAATGATGATTTCCTTCCGAGTTTAACTATCACAGAAGCCAGTCACTACAACTTAGACAAGCCAGCTGGAGTATTAATGAAATTTTGTCCTTCAATGATACCATCTCCCAGCAAGTTTCCATGTACAGATAGGTAATCTTACAGACCTATCACAAAACTCTCAGTATTCTTACTGCCAACCTCCACGTACCATTTTAGGAAATGTTTTCATATAATATTAAAGAAAGTGGCTCACTTTACAAAAATGCATACAGAGATTATGAAAACCATGCTATGGCCATTGTTGTATGAGTCCTTGAGAATACAATGTACCAAATTCATCTATACTTTGGATGAAATTTCCATGAACCTCACAAATGCTGTTAGATTTGTCCAATGTGAATGTGCCTGTCAGATATACGCAGTTTTGTATTTTTTACTATAAATTATCTAACTTATTGATTTAAATAAAACTTGTTTGAGAATACCAAATACTACTTTTGTATTAAGAACTAACAATCATTATAATAGCCATCAATAAGTGTCTGAAAGACTAGGGCTCTGCTGAACATGTAATATATATTATTTTTCATCTTCACAATAATTTTGTGAGATGGATTATAATTTGTATTTAACAAACAAGAAGAATGGGACAGAGATCAAATTAGTTGCCTATGTAAGGTACATATTCATTAAGTGGGAGCTAAAATTTGGATTTGGCTCTAACATATAGTGCAGTTTTCTTTCTACTTTCCTATGTGCTGCTGACATTTTTAGGCTAATAGTATTCTTTTTTTTTGGGGGGGGGTCCATTCATGGGGCCTGAACTCTGGGCCTGGGCGCTGTCCCTCAGCTCTTCAGCTCAAGGCTAGCACTCTACCACTTGAGCCACAGTGCCACTTCCAGCTTTTTTCTTTTTGCTTATGTGGTGCTGAGGAATCGACCCCAGGGCCTCAGTCATGCAAGGCAAGCACTCTACCACTGAGCCACCTTCCCAGCCCAGCTAATAGTATTCTTTATTAAGAATGTAGGTCTTAAACCCTGAGAAGTTGAAACTTTGAGGAATGTAGTGACTTGCCAAAATTCATATGAACAAAAGGCAAGCACAGCCCTGAATTGGATTACTTGCTTTTATTTGTTTAGTTTTATATTGTTACCTCTGAAGCAAAATTGCAACTTCTGTTAATATATGTCATATTATACCATTGTTTTGAGACTGAAGTTTGAACTCAAGGCCTGTGCTTTTAGGCAGATACTCATGCTTCTAGGGGTTTGTTTCTAGCGTGTGTGTGTGTGTGTGTGTGTGTATACATTTATATGTATATATACATATAAATGGTCTTGGTTTTTGCCTGCACCAGCCTGTAACTCAATCCCCCTATTGCTGAAATAACTGGCATGCCACTGTGCCCATGTTATATTGGCTGAGATGAGGGCTTGCAAACTTGTTTCCCAGGTTGGCCTGGAACTATGATCCTCCCCGCTATAGGCCTCCCAAATAGCTGGGATTACAAGCATGAGAAATTGCACCTGGTTATATTTCAATTTCTTTGATTGGTTTTAACTGATATGAAGTTAAATTATTTTTATAATATTGTTATTTTATGCATTTGAGATAATTGTGAAGTCACAAATTTCCTTCTTTATTGAATAGGAAATGATGCAGAGCTGTGGATGGCAATGGGAAACATTCAGAGCTGCTAGTCATTAGCCACTTTGGCACAATTATGGTCAAATTTCCATCCAGAAACAAAATGGAAATGCTCTCAAGGGATCAGAAGCCAAAGTGCTCCAAGAAGTTTCCTCAAGCTTCTTGGCCAGTTACTCTATCTTCCCCTTTTAATTTTTTTCTCTCTATTTAGGAAAGGACCTGCCCCATGCCAGAGACTGCACTCAGCACTTTCAAAGATATTGTATGAATCTTTGCAATTAATCTCCAAGTATGAATTTCATTCTCCAAAATGTAGAGTTTGTTCAATGTTTGGGTCTAGCTATAAACTATATTTTTTCTATCTTAATGACATTCTGTCTAGTGAGAGGAGTCCTGTTTTGGATGAATAGATTAGACTCTGTTTACCACCAGATGTGGTAAACAGATGATTCTGTTTGAATTATGATTTAAATAAAATATAAAATTATTTATGAGATTCAAGCACTGACCAAGATATTCAATGATATTAAATAATTTTTTTTGCTAGGTAAATAGTACTTTGGATATTTTTAAAGACTTCTTATGGATACATATTTTTAAAAATACATAAAATGTCATGCTTTCTGAATTTGTTCATAATAACAACTCATTGACAGGGAAAAGAATAGAAGTTAAACAAAATCGCTTTAATGATTGTTAAAGTTGGCTGATAATGCATGGGCTTATCATATTGTTCTCTTCAAATGTATATACACTCCACAATGAAAGAATTTAAAGTTTGTATTTAGATAGCTTGGTTGTAAATTGGTAAAGGAAATGAGTTGAAGGTTTGAGTAACACTTTTATTTTGTAGTAAACTTGTGAGCTTTTGTCTCTGAGACCCTTTTTGTCATAGAATAAATCTTACCTTGCAATACATACCTTGCAGTCCTGCAACATGAAATCCAGGAAATAAGGTACATAAATACGCAACACAGTTCCCACTGCATGCTATGCTCTTTGCAAAATTACTGGCAGCTCATATAAGGTACAAAAGACACCTGCTTTCATTTGCATCTTCCCAAGACTTGGTTGAAAGAGAACTTCTAGTATTCATATGACTTCATCTTTGGCTGCTAGCCAAAACTGAGTGATATAAACCTTCCATAGTGGGGCACTGGTGGTTCATGCCTGTAATCCTAGCTACTCAGGAGGCTGAGATCTGAGGATGACAGTTCAAAACTGCAAGAAAGTCTTGAGAGTCTTATCTCCAATTAACTACCAGAAAATCCAGAAGTGGAGCTGTGGCTCAAAGTGGTACAACACTAGCCTTGAGTTAAAGAGCTCGGAGAGAGCACCCAGGCCCTGAGTTCAAGCGCCATGACCCACAAAAAATTATAAAATTATCTACTTTCTCTTTTTTGAGCTTAATTTAGAACAATGGATTTGTTCTAGCAATGGAGAAATCACTTGCTTGCTTTCTTCATTTGTCTGGTAGATCCTTGGCAGGAGGCAAAAAAAAAAAGGAGGCTACAAAGGAAATGGGCCAACTTGATGAATAGAGCCAATGTATCTTAGTTACATCTGTGACAAGTCAGATAACCCAAGTTGTTTCTCATTATCATAGGGCTACATGATGGACACATGATTATAAAGGACAACCAGGTACAGCAAGAGGACAGAGATAGTTTAGGCTAGAAGCACAAGGGAAAGATTCCTACAGAAGGATTAGGTATTGATAATCAGAGCTGTGGACAGCTCATGAGAAATGATCTCCACAGTCCCTATGTAGACAACTTGACCTTGTTAGCTTATATAAGAAGGCTCAAAGGTTGGCCAAGACTGGTTCCCTTGTGGGCATAGGAATGCATGAGACTTAGATTTCTCTGGAAGTTTCTCTGTGAGGGTTAGGGATCTATATACACATGCTGACTCCAGGAGTAGAAGGTCCAATTAGGTCTCTCTTAACCCCATGGGGATGAATAAAATGTATTTCCAAAGCCTGTGTTAGAACAACTGTACAAGCATGACAATGAATAAGAATTCCAATAAGGGCTGGGAAGGTGGCTCAGTGGTAGAGTGCTTGCCTGCATGCATGAGGCCCTGGATTTGATTCCTCAGCACCACATAAGCAAAAAGAAAAAAGCCGGAAGTGGCGCTGTGGCTCAAGTGGTAGAGCACTAGCATTGAGCTGAAGAGCTGAGGGACAGCGCCCAGGCCCAGAGTTCAGACCCCACGACTGGACCCCCCCCCCCAAAAAAAGAATTCCAATAAGAATCTTTCTGGAAATAGCTGTAGGCTCAAGTTCTACATCCACACAGGAAATCCTCAAGTAACTATTCCTCAGCTTTTTAACAATATAAGGTTTTTCTCTCTAGATTATTTCACTTCAAAAAATAATTTTTCAACTTAACAGAGAAGACATGGTTGATATTATGATAGAGTGATCATACTATTCCAGGATGTGGAACCAGGGTATAAAAAGGACAAGAATTTATTTTTAGCAGATATAACTTTCTTATGATTTAGCATAAACTCAGCATCATGATTCCTGAGTTACCTATTTTTTTTAAAAAAAATTAATGATAACAAGAAATTCCTTAACACCATATGGTACTATCCGGTCTATAGAGTATGTTCATAAATACCTACATCCCCCAGTAATTCCTAATTTGGTACAGTAGATGTATCTTATTTTTTTGTCGCATGAGGAGGCTACAAAGGAAATGGGAGGAAATGAAAACTCAGAGCTGAGCACCATGATGCTTAGAGCAAGTAGTAATGACAGAAAGTCATGCCTAATGAGTGCTCTGCTTGTACGCAGATTTCATGTAGTTCAAGTTTTGTCTTTTACCACTAGCTCTCCAGCTCTCCAGTTCTTCAGAACTATGGTAAAATATGCGGCATTTTCTAGAATGTTTTACTGGTTATAAGTATGTTTCAACAAACTTTCCTATGCAAACATAGGAATATAACATAAAGCAAAGTAAAGCTCAAGTCCGTAATTCTAGCTTCTTGGGAAGCAGAAATAAGGGGATTTCAATGCAAGGCCAGTCTCAGCATACAAGTTTCTGAGACTGCATCTCAACCAATGGCTGGGTATGTGCTTGTTATCCCAACTATCAAGAGAGCACAATGTGTTGGTGCTATGGCACACTCTTGTTAACAAAGTACAAGTAGGAAGGAAGCAGCCCAGGCTGCTTTGGGCATAAAGCTAAGCCCTTGAAAAATAACCAATTCAAAAAGAGAGACATGCAGTGGTTCAAGTGGCAAATGCCTGCTTCACAAGCATGAGGCCAAGAGCTCAATCCCTTCTACTGCAATGTGCATTAAAACACACTTCTACAAACCCTCAGCAAATGGAGGCTCTTGTGGGTTAATCCTGGCTTGAACCATTTTCTATAACATGTTTTGTGTGCACCAAGGTGGCCTCTCTTTCTGCCATTTATTCAGTGTTATTCTATAGACATTTACTTGATGGACAAAGGGTATGAAAGTGACACTGCCAGACCTTGAACAAGAGGCGAAGTAGGAGCTAGGTGTGGTGGTAAACTCCTGTAATCCCAGGTATTCAGGTGGCAGAGATAAGGAGAATTGAAACACTGAAGCCAGCCTGTGCAAAATTAGTGAGACCTTGTTGCAAACAAACAAATAAGCAAGCAAAAGGCTCAAATAATGGAGCACTTGCGGAACAGGCTTGAGGCCTTAGGTTTCATAAGAAATGAGGTATGGTATTTCTTGGAGTGTTTTACAGGTGAGAAAGTTACGTTGGAGGAAAAGGTAAAGGAAAGAAATAGAATAAAGATCAGAGGACATTTAAGAGTAGACCGATATCATTTGATATTACTTATAAGTGGCACTATAGAGCCACTGGAGTGGGAGGAGATTCACTAAAATATTTGGAAACTTAGGTAAAAGGCATGTCTGGAACCAATGGAAGGGCTTTTCCAAACAGATCTAGGATCTTATGTTGATTTGCTTAGCATAAATTTTCTAGAACCATACCAGGCTACCTGAGATAGGTGTTGTTACAGCTTACTTAGTTACCAGCCCATCAGGAAGGGAAAATACAACAGGACTCCTCAAATGCAAGGGGAGAAGAAGTAGGGAGATGAACACTGAGAGGGTAGGAAGGAGAGAAGGGAGACGGGCAGGTGAAGAGGAGGAGGACTGCAAGAGAAAGGAATTGTTTACTGGGCGTTAAGTTCTTTTTGATGCTTTATATGCATTGCTATGGTAGTTGTTCCAGTACACCTGTAAGGTAAATATACTATTCACATTTTCATAAGTGAGAAAATGAGCTCAGAAGATTGGAATCAAAAGTCCTACCCAATTCTGGGATTTACTCAGGACTTCTCAAGGAAGCATCAGAATTTAATTTCAATAGGACAAAAGGATATTCTAAAATTATTGTTTACAGGATAAAAATATGCTTGAAGGTCCCCAGTAAATAGAAAAAATGTAGAAGGAGACAGGCAAAATGGTTAAGGGGAAATGAAAAAGTTCTTAGAAGAATTAAAGACAGATCACAGAGTATGAATGTAAGTGTGCATGCATGCATGTGCATGAGTGTGTAAGGACTAGAACAAGTTTTTGATTCAGGAGGAAAACGTCAGTAAGAGGTATATTTTCTTTATAGTAAGAGCCCTTAGGAAAAAAAGAATGAACGAGTAGGTCACGTAAGACTCCTCCTAGAGACACACATTGAAAGATTAGTCACAAAATGAGTGGAAATGATAGAGAATGTGTGGGGAGTGTATCAGGAATTCCTTTTTTAGAAAGTACTAAAGGGAAAAATATTACAGTATAATAGTTCATGTTAACCTTTAGAAAAAGGCAAGGCTTTTGAACTGCTTCTATTAAGTTCAAGTGATCACCTGTAGACATGTGGGATAAGGTCAACGGTCATGACAGCCGGCTTGAAATAAGGATCCCTAGATAAAGTTCAAATGTGCTCCATAAGGATATGCACTTTCAGTTCCATAGTTTGTTATTTCCAGTTATGTGTGGGTGTCATATGAAGGGACAGCATGGTAGAGAAAAGGGGATGCCTTTAAAGAAGCAGGGAATTTGAGCAATCAGTGCAGGTCTTTATTTCAGAAGAAATAAAGGAAGTCTTTCTTATATGCATTTACATCACTTTAAAAAATTCACTTAGCTTACTGACTTGGGTTTCTCTGTCTTCCTCTTTTGGCATAATTGGGAGTTATGACAACATCTCATTTAATGTCAGTCATCCTACAGTGAATACAGTCTTGGCACACTTACTTGATAAGTATTTATCAAGTATATGAAGCACCGTCCATTGGTTGTCACAGACCCAGTCCTTATTTAGAAGTTGTCTTGTGAATGGGATTACTATAACCCAATAACCAAAATGGCTGAGAAGTTGATTCCTGATGATCCTTAAATGAAAATATCTATCATGTATTGTATTTTTCAACAATGATGCAGCATAGTCTTGTGTATACAATGTATTTTCTGCTCAAGAGTGCTGTGGACTACCACAGAAAATGGGTGGTGAATTAAAATAATTTATTTGGGATCACAGAACTAATAAGCTTCAGAGGACCCAGTTTGAAAATTCTTATTTATCTTTCCTATCATAATTTTCCTTGAGCTAATGGAAATCTCAGTGAGGACTTTCCCCATTTGCAAATTAAAATTGATGGAAGACAAAATACATGGTTTTTATGTCACTCCAAGAAAGAGTCTCTTTATAGTCACTTAAAGAAAAATGAATTGTTTTATATCTTGCAATTAAATTGATTCACTTTTCTTATTTTCCTAAAGCATCCCATATGAGCAGGAAAGCAAACCTCAAACATGTTGTGCAAAAAACTACAGAAACATTTGAAGTTTTGGAATAAATGAAAGAGATGGTTTTCCATGAAGTCATAATATCCTGTGCCAAGAATTCACCAAACAGAAGCTGCTAATTGAAAGTCAAACTGGCCAAGCATTCCTTGCTATCTTAAACATAAAAAACTACAATGATTAAGCATTTCAATTATATTGATTATGCTTGATTGGGCTTCTGTGCAGAAATTTTATCCACAAATTAAAAACTATATTTCAAGAAATAAAAAAGAAACATATTAATCACATTAACACAATCAGAGCAAAATATGAAACATGGAAAATCCTGTAGCACAGTCTGTTAGTTTTAAAGAACAGTTAACTACCAAAGCACACCCTAAAATGCAAACTGATAGAAAAAATAGATTCTGATCATTTGCATTAGCAAAAATTCACTCAGGCTTCAAAGCAGATTTTAACATGTTAATGGTCTGCAAAAACTCTACTTATACATAGCTCTTCAAAAGTTCGGTCCTCCAGAGCCTCAAAGAAAATAAACAAGCATCAAAGAAAAGAAAAAAAAAATACTTAAAGTGACAGATCTCTGTTTTCAGAAAAGGACTTTTTTGAGCAAGAATTGAGAAAAATAGACTTCATTCTATGGACCTATAATAATTGCAAGTAAATTTACTGATCAAGGAACACTTTGCTTTTTATGAGCAATCCTCAATAATAATAATAATAAAATCCTTTTAATCAAAATTATTCAACGCTCTATAAAAAGATCAGCAATTATTGTTTTAGATATACTGAGACTAAAGGGCACGTGGTGTAAGACAATACTCCCAAGTCTTAATTATAATTTAGAACAAAGGGAAATAAATGCTCACCCAGAAATAATGCAATAAGTCATTGGAAATAACCATGCATATTGTAAACTCAAATAAAAAATTGATGGTCACACAGAAGGTTGCCTGGGTTAAGCCTGCAGAGGAGAAATTCAAAGATTGCTTTAAGTTAACTGATCTTCATCTCTCCAATGTACTCAAAGGCACTTTGTTATTAAAGTGTCAAACTGTCTTTGAAGATTCTTCAGTAACTTGCTAATCCATGGCTGCTTCATTCATTAAATAGTTTCTAAAGCATTCCTAAACTCTTTCTCTCAGCTGAGTTTTCAATGAATCAAACTGGAACAGCTCAAAGTCTTTTGATTCACTTAAGAGTGTATATGTAACCTTTAGAAACAATTCAGTGTCCCTTCACAGTGTGGTCAAGTTACAAAAATTCTCTAACTTGAAAGATCATGATCTAAATAAGCACAGTACAGAACATCAACAGTCTAGATTTGTTTTATTGTCTTTTTCACTTACCAATTTTTGCAGACAGGTAGAAATAATTTATCTATTCTACTTACTAAGAAATAACAGGGGGCATACTCATATGAGTAGGTTAAAATGGATTAGATTGGAGAAAGGGTGGATATAATGTGTTTATGTCTTTACTAAATATAAATTATAAAATGATCTTTAATATTTTGTTAATACCAAAGACATATAAAGCAATATTAATTATGCACATGGTTTTAGTAGAAATTATTTGATTGCTACATACAAATATTTAATTGACAGATACCAAGTTTCTACTATAAAAGACATTGTGCAGACATTGTGGAAACATGATAAGGATAATTGGAATAGTCATGCTTGCAGACTATGATTCATGCTCTAGACCTGTCTGCAAGATGAAGAATTTCCTTAAATACTGTATTTTTATGTATTAAAGGATGGATTAGACAACCTATACCAGCTCTATTCTATTGTATAATTTAAGCGATGAGGGCAGAAATATTACTTATTTATTAATTGACCTCTGTATCACTTGATAATTTAGAAAAGTTAATGTGACAATTTCAACCTTAGTAGTTGAATAGGATACCTTATGTAGTTCTTCATCTAGTCCAAGATAATCACTAATTTAATTAAGGTGCACAGAAATCACTCAATGCAAAGAAAAATACTTTTAGAATGACATTAAAAGAAATAATACTTGGGGCTGGGAAGGTGGCTCAGTGGTAGAGCACTTGCCTTGCATGCATGAGGCCCTGGGTTCGATTCCTCAGCACCACATAAGCAAAAAGGAAAAAAAAGCCAAAGTGGCGCTGTGGCTCAAGTGGTAGAGCACTAGCCTTGAGCTGAAGAGCTGAGGGACAGCGCCCAGGCCCAGAGTTCAGGCCCCATGACCAGACACCCCCCCCCAAAAAAAAGAAATAATACTTATCAATTAGGAAGGACATGATTAATATTGAGACTGTAAGGCAGTCCATAGAACTCCCCAGGAAGTGACTTCAAAAATGTTTGGAAACCATATCTCTGTGCAACTCAAATAAAAAGAACCTTTAATATGTCCAGGACAGACAACATTTCTGAGCATGTTAGTCTATACAGAAATTCCAATACAGGAAGGTTATAACATTCTGAATCCTGTTATCCAGTCACAGAATATGAGTCCTATATAGCATGTCAAAGTAAGGTACTTTGTCATTCCAAGTTTCTGGGTGTCTGTAGAGGCTGCCTAGTGTTTAGAATAGCTTGGAGTGGAATAGCAAAACTAGATAATATCCAATTTACCAAGAACGTTTGAAAGAGCAGAAACTATCTAAGTTGGCATTCTTCCCATTTTGAGAAAGGTTTGTCAAGATAGGTGGTGTTGTATCGCATTGCTGATTAATGGATATGCTGAGAAATTCATCACTTGCCTGTTCAGCTTCAACCCCTCCAAGACTGTTTAGCTCCTCTATCAAATGAGAAAGTACATCCAACTTAGTCTTCCTCTGGCCTGCCTCCCATCCTTCACATCCCTATCCTGAAAACCTCAGGTTAAGATTTGCTGGCATTTCCCCAAGGAGGAAATTGCTGGTGATTGCTATCTTCCCCAGGGTTTGGGAGATGACATGTTTTGCAGAAGGAACAGGAGGACCCAGATCTCTTAGAACAGTATTATGTAGGCACCCAGGAAAGAAAGAAAGAAAATGAGAGAGACATGGTGAAAGAGAGACAAGAAAAGAAGGAGACACAAAAAGGAGGAAGGGAGACAACTAGGAAGGCCATACTGACTGCTGAAGAAAACTGCGCAAGAGGAAAGAAGCAAGCATAGCCTGAGGAAAAGCTGTGCTGACATGGTAAGGGGTTAAAAAGCCTCAGGATCTCCTCTACAGGGCCACTTCCAGTTGACTTGGGCAAGCATTCTTCCTGTAGTTGTCTGCCTCCCCTTCCTCTCCCCTTCTTTGCAAATGTCTTTCTGGAAGATTTCCAGGAAGGATGGAGATAGGCATCTCTGATTTGGGTTCTTCCTTCTAGGAGTCAGAGGAGCTGGCAGAGCCCACTGTGCATTGGTGCTGCAGCTTCCTCACCCCATTAGGCCTCCATCCCTGCAGCTGCAGTGGTTCTGGAGAAGGCCAATGTGGCAGAAGGGTGGGGATTGCACCTACAGTGTCTTTGAAGGCTGGATTTCCTGAGGATTATAGGGGACAAGCAGGGAGCAATGGAGATGGGCCCCAGGATGTTCTCATGCAGCCCACTAGTTTGCCAGTGCCCTCATATTCCACAGAGAACCTATAATTGACTGAGATGCAAAAGAAGCCAGAAAGATGAGCCAAAAAAATCCAATGAAGTGGATATATTAGAGTTGAGGGAGAAAGGAAGAGGTAGGCATTCCAAGGTTTATAAAGAGAGGGGAAGAAGATAGAAAGTGTCAAAAGGCCCCTGAAGACTCTCACAAATGTGCTGCAGAGCAGATATTTACTTAAGGACTGCAGCACTGTCATGGAGGATGCAGAAACTGCAGAGATAGGGGCTGTTCCCATTCAAGATTCCCTTTTGATGGTTTGTTCCATAGACCAGAAGTTGAATTCATTTTTTCTTTAGCTCCATGGTTCTGAGCCTCAGTTTTCTCATCTGTACAACAAAGGGTTTGGACTAGATATCTTAAATAAGATCTCTGTTTTACCTAACCTTCTGTAACTCAATCTATTAGCTAGCAAATCTGACACCAAATGAGTCTTACTACTTGATTCTGTCCATTCCTTTTTCTTTTCTGCCACCCATTTATCAATACAGAACAACACCAGCACCATTCATTGAACTAATGCCTACTCAATGATATAAGGAACATCAATTGGGACAAATGATTGGGTTGGTCTTTCTATTCTGAAGTAAGTGAAGGATCTGAGAAAGCAGTATGCCTTATACTGTGCACTTCCAAGGAGAGGCTGCTCTCAAATTTTAAATTTCCAGTGTCATCATGTAAATAAATTATAAATTCCTTGTGGGGCTGGGATTGTTGGACCGATGGAGATGCCTAAAGAAGCTGACAGTGGCTCTTCTCACCTTATTTTATTTCATTTTTATCCAGCAATTGGACCTGATCTTCCATGCAACCCAGCACATACTGGCCAGCTTCTGCCTGCCAAATGCAATTCTGCCCAGCTGCTATAGTGCAGCACTTTATGGGGTTATTGAACAACATCAGGGTGCACTCATGAGGAAGCCATACAAAGATGCACCAGCATCCCCAGAAGGTAACACATGGGCCACACACACTCACACACATGTAATCAGTTTCAGTCACAGTGGGGGTAAAATATGTTTTCATAGGAGTTTCATTGTACATTTGTCTTGAACCTCCTTTCATTTTAAAAAGATTAACATGTAGAAATAAAACTCCTCTGTCTCCAAGGGGGAAGTCACCTAGAGACAATATATACTTTGGGTTTTTGACATCCACCATTTCAGTCCCCCAAATAAGGACAGGAGGCCAACTCCAGTAAGACGGGCCCCTTCTCCCCTCCCCCCCCACACCTCTCAAGGCACTGATGTGTGCAGAGCCTAGTCCTCCCTACCTCTTCCACCCTAAGGAACACCCTACCTCTTTGCAGCCTCTCTGCACATTGTCTTACAGCAATCTGATTTCCATATGGGGTTTGACCTTGTAAACAGCCTTGTACCACTTTCCGGACAAGGAACAACCCATTTTAACTCAAAATCACAGAGCGACCTTTTCTCCTTTAAGGAAACACAACCCAAACATAACGCGTCTGGGTTTGTGCTTCTCAAGCCTGCATTCCGGAAGGCAAGGCGGAATGTAAAGGCAGGTAACCAGTTTGGGTCTGAAGTGAAGGTCCCCACTCAGCGACAATCCATCTCAGTTCTACCCAAAAATCCACGGCGCAGTAGAATAGCTTTCCTTTTCTTGTCCATTCACCATTGTGACGGGGGGAGCCGGGGGGGGGGGAGGAGAATCCCAGACGAAAAATGATCGTTTCTAAGGACTAATTTTATTTTACACCTATCTCCTTAGATTTTTTTTTACACACTAACATCTCTCTGAACAAGCAAGCCAGATATCCACACCAGTCAGTCACTCAATTTTACTTAGCAAACACCTTTTGTTGCTCTTTCAATAGCGATTAAAAAACAAACAAACAAACACAAATGGTGCACCAACCCCACCGATGGCAGGTTGGTACTTGACTGCAACCACTCAATAGTTCTATCAGAAACTGGAAAACTTCACGATCGTTTAATTAGCTATTTAAATCTCTCTATGGAAATCCACCTATTTATAGACCTAAACTAAAAAAGCATCTCAATTTCACTTGTCTTACATCTAACTTAAGACAGTTCCCCTAACATGCTGCATATATAAACACCCCCCTCGTCCTCCACCCCACTATTCCCCAAAGCCCCCCACGGACTAATAGCCAGTAATTGTCCCCGTACAGTTAGACATATCTATGCAAAGCAAGTGTGTGACAATAGCCAGAGCATCTCCCTGACAACTGGCTGCGCTACACATTCAGAAACGCAAGGAAGATTGTATTTTCCACTTACAGTTACAGCGCTGCGCACGGTCAGTTAACGAAAACGGTAAAGACTCAACAGTTCTTTTAAATAAATATATGTATGCCTATATTTAACTGGCAAACGGTTAAAACGTCTGTCTACGTGGTTCTCTAGCTCGCTCGTTCGCTCGCTCGCTCGCTCGCTTTTTTCTCGGAGCTCGGGGCTGCTTAAATCCCTCCTGGATCGCGCCCTGCCAGCCGAGCCGTCGCCGCAACACGCTCGGGTGAATCTCTGCTGCAGACTGGGAATCCCATAGAAAACCTAGGGTCCCAGGAGCTGGATGCGCAGGCGCACGAGCTTCCGCCTCCCAGGCACCCCCTCCCTGCTCCTCTCCTCCCGCCTCCCTGGGCTCTGCAGCCCAGCCTGGAGAACTGGGGAGCGGTGACCAAAAGCCGCCAGGCAATGGCGCATGCTCAGTTGGCGGGGATGGGGGTGTGTGCGGTGGGGGTGTCGTCGGAGTTTCCGCAGGTCGATTCCCAGGATCCAGATTTTATCAGACAGGCCAAAAGGAAAGTAGATTCGGGAATGGGGCCCAGCTGGTTCTATAAGCCGGCCCTTGGACAGGCGTGGGGGGGGGGGCAGATGGGGTCAACCCTGCTTTGCAAGTTACCTAATCTGGAGGCTTGAAGGAGGAGGTCTGGGGTGGGACCGGTGGAGTCGGCTTCCCGGCTTCCCTCCACCCTCTCCCCGCCCTCCACTGGTGGTCAGGTTGCAAAGTGAAGAGGAAAAACTGCAGAAATCCGGGAAGAATGCCTACCTGGCTAGGTGCTCACCGGGAGAATGGTGGGGCTTTCATGGTCCATGGGCCCGGTCATCTGTGGGTCTCGGGCTAAGAGGACTAGATGACAGTTCTACCAGCTCTGAAGGGTGCCGGGCACTGAGGTTTCTTTAACTCCACACCTTGGACAAGCTATATATATATATATTAAAGTCTGTGGATACTTAATAAAGGCCTGATGCATTACACGAAAGAAGTGCCTAGTGAATAGTTTTTTGGATTGGGTAGAGGAAGATGGGGGAGGTTAGGAAATGAACAATCTGGCAAATAGAGGGTTGAGGGCTGGGCCTAGGAGATCCATGAAGCCCCTTCTTGTATCATCACTGAAGGAACCCCTTGCCGGCCCTGCCCTGCCCCCCACTGGCCTGCCAAAGCCTAGAAGACTTGGCAAGGACTAGTGCCCAGCAAGTGCTGGTCTCTCTTCCCTACCTGGAAAGCCAGGGCAGGGAATGTCCCAGATGTCCCCAACCTGATCACTTCCCTGCAGTGTAGTGGGTGCTTGATCTTCAGCCCGCTCAACCACTATTCATTGGAATAGTCTACTGAGTCACAGACCACAGATGCTATCCTGTGCTTTGGGGATTAATGCCGTTAGTACAAACCTTTCATAGGTTTTCATTCAAGTGAGGTGTGTGTGTGTGTGTGTGTGTGTGTGTGTGTCTGTCTGTCTGTCTGTCTGTCTGTATGTCCTGGGGCTTAAAATCAGGGAGTGGGCACTGTCATTGAGCTTGTGTTCTCCAGGACATTGTTTTACCATTTGAGCCATAGCTCCACTTCCTCTTTTTTTTTTTGGTAGTTAATTGGAGATAAGAGTCTCACAGATTTTCCTGACTGAGCTGACTTCCAACCTTGATCCTCAGATCTCCGCCTATTCAGTAGCTAGGATTACAAATTTGAGTAGCTAGGATTACTGGTGTGAGTTAGATAGGATTACTTTTAAGAGAAGATAAATTCTGGGGGTTCCAAGAAGATGGAAGTTCTCCTTGAGCTTTACAGTTTGCCCAGTGTCTTCATACTACGTTCCAGAAACCTGCAGTTGACCTTTAGGGACTGTGGACACCCAGAGCGCCTCCTGCGGCAGCTGGATTGGAAATCCACGAGTCACCGCCCGGAGGCAGCGGCCCCAGGCTTCAACGCCAGCGTTCGGCTTTCAGCTCCCTTAAACTGCCTAAGTGGGGACCCAGAGAATCTGTGCCCAGCGAGTGTCTGGCACCAGAAGCGGCGGGGCTCAGGCGATGCCTGGTGGCGACGTTCAATGCTATCCTTTTGGGACCTAGAGCTCAGGGACGCGCGTTCCCAGCCCAGATGCTTGGAAAACCAGCACCGAGGGACAGCAAGGTTTGGGGACTCCCGGGACACCACCCTCGGCCGGCCCTGCTCTGCAGGGTTTCTTCCGCCGGGTGCTGGAGACCGTGGAAACCCGGAGTGCGGAGCCGCACGGACCAGGGCGCGCTGCGGCAGCCGGGCGCATTTGGAGACTGACTGACCGGCACCGCAGTGCGCACTGCGCCGCGGGCAGCCCCGGGGCCAGGCGGCTCCTCTGCGTTTCCCGGATGCGGCGGGGCCCCAGTCAGTTCGGGCTAAGTCACCTTTGCTAGCTGGAGAGGCAGCCTTCAAGGCTCGCGAAGTGATTCCCGTCTTTTGTGGGTTTCATCCACTACTGCACTTTAAGCATGCCTCTCCGGTTTCTCCTTCTGCAACCCCCCTCAGCCCGCGGTCTGGCTGCCATTTCTCAGCTCCAGACATAATTAAGTGGCAATATTCAATTTGGATAACTTACTTTTCACACACACAAAAGCACACGCGCGCGCACGCGCATACACACATACATCAGGATACTTTAAATCGTACTCTGCTGCAGAGTACATTTGATTTAGATGTGTGAGCTTTTGTAGAGCATTTACTAATGGCAGGCAGCTGTGTGTGTGTGTGTGTGTGTGTACGTCTGGTCTGTGTATGTATATATATGTGAATGTGCACATGTACATACAGGTGCAAACACACGTAACTAACAACACAAACACCTATCCCGTATGCTGTGTCATTGTTTAGTATTCTCGATGTCATATCTTAATCTCCAATTACGGTGCAGCTTTGCCTCCTTAAACTCGAATAAGTTTTGCTATTTAAATCATTTTAATGCTTTTTAGTTAACTTTTAAATGCAGCCAAGTCACAGTGGGGATACATCTGTAAGAGGCATCGAATGTTAGCATTCAGATTCCAGAAAGCCATTCCCCTCTTTAGGAGGAAAGGGGAACATGCTGGAGCCACTAGATGGTGAAGGGAGCTCTCCGTTCCTTTTCTCCATTAGGCATTTGCAGAGATCACTGGGAGGGAGACTTGCTGCCCAGAATTCTGCGTGCACAGGAACTAGGATACGGCACCTTGCTGAATAAGAATGTCAACAGCTCTAGCAATTGTCTGATATGTAGAACCACCATATTCTTAACACGGAAAACTTCAGTGTGAGCTTTCACCCTGGGTATTAGGTGTAGGGGGGACGGGGGAGGTAGAGGAGGGAAGAAGGTACCACAGCCTGTGGGGTTGTTGCTTTTATTGGAGTACTAGGTGGCATGCTCTACTGAGCAGAAAAAAATACTTCCTTAATTTTTTTTTTGGTTGATGCCAGTATGTGGGCTTGATCTCAGGGCCAGAGTGCTGTCCCTGAGCCTGTTTGTTCAAGACTGGCACTCTATCACTTGAGCCACAGCTCCACTTCCAGCTTTTTTATTGTTAATTGGAGATAAGAGTCCCATGGACATTCATGCCTGGGTTGGCTTCCGATCCTGATCCTCAGATCTCAGCCTCTTGAGTAACTAGGGTTACAAGCATGAGCCACCAGCCCCTGTCATAATTTTTTTTGTACTGGATAGCAATAAATTATAATTGTGTATATTTTGTGGTTAGAAGCTGGTGCTATTATATAATACATGTATATGTGTGTCCCTATATACATATATATATATATATATGGACTGATGGACTCAAAGCAATTAACATATTTACCACCACAGATACCATTTCATTCCTTAAGTTTAAATGAAATATTGTATCTTTCATCAACAGAAAATTATATGTGGAAGAGGTCTGAGCTTCTGGCCCTGTGAACTCATGATAATATTATTTTTTAAACATATTTTGAATAAAATATATGAGCCAACAAGGGCAAGAGTTAAGGTATGAGAACAGTTAGGAAACTAGAAGAAAAGTTGTGCTTGAAATTCATTATTAGAAAATGAGGGTCAGAATTTTAGAAAATGGATTTATGCTCATTTAAATGCATAAAGAATAGTTCTGGAAATTTTTTATAGAGGTAAAGTACCATTATTCTAAAGTCTGACTTTTAAAATATGATTTTTATTGTTTTGGTTTTTATTTTGGGTCCGGTCGTGGGCCTGAACTCTGAGCCTGGGCGCTGCCCCTCAGCTCTTCAGCTCAAGGCTAGTGCTCTACCACTTGAGCCACATCACCACTTCCGGCTTGTTTTTTGCTTATGGGTGCTGAGGAATCGAACCCAGGGCCTCAAGCATGCAAGGCAAGCGCTTTACCACTGAGCCACCTTCCCAGCTAAAATACGATTTTTAAAATTGTTTTAAATACGATTTTTAAGTTTTAGATATGGTTTTAGGTTGTTGTACATAGGCATTTCAATTCAGCATGTCACTTTATGAATAAATTGCATCATGATCAATATCACCTTTTCTGTTTTCCCATTGTACTCCCCCGTCTCTCTCAACCATCACCACAAGTTACATGGTTCCTCTTAAAATCTAATTCTTATACAAGATGCATTATATAAGATATTTACGTTTTTCTTTTAAAAGCTATGTATGTATTGACTAATAAAACAACCTCCCTGAAGTTTCTTGGGAAATTCTTAAAAATGATATAATAGAATAAATTCTTACTGAGTTCTTTTGCCTGAAACAAAAAAAAAGCATTCACCACATTGATTATATTCCTTCTATTTGTTTTTTCTACAGGAAGTGGAAAAGTGTGAGACTATGAAACAATGATTTCCATGAAATCAGAAGAGTTCCGTGAGTATGGAGAGGAGGTAAACTTCTAATTATAATAGGCCTTGTTGCTCATTTCTCTTAGTCCATCTTCGATTTATTTCTGTAATCTGTGACTAAGAGATCTAAATTCAGTCTGAAACTTGCTCTCTAGATCTGAGAATCACTTTTCTTTATAGTGAGCAATCAAACTTTCTTGACTCATTATCAAAATGCTGAGTTTCTTGGAAGTTTCTTAGAATCCCAGACATGGGTATAGCAAACCAGGTAACCTAAGTACATAGGAGACTGGGTCAAAGGTCTATAAATTTGAGCACAGTTTATGCTACTTAAGGAGACCCTGCTTTAATACACACAAAGCCAGATACAAATGAAACAAAACAAACAAAAATGCAAAGAACGACAGAAAGAACAAAGAACAAAACAAACCAAAACAAAGGCAATGTTGTATTCTACGTTTGAGCATGAGGTTTTTTTTTTTTTTAAGTTCATAAAATTTTTACCTTTCTTGTCAAAGGTGCTGCTGGCTAACACCTGTAATCCTAGTTACTCAAGAGGCTGAGATCTGAGGATAGCAGTCCAAAGCCAGCCTGGGCAGAGAAGTCCATGAGACTTATATATCCAATTAACAACCAGAAAACGAAATGGAACTGTGACTCAAAGTGGTAGAGTGATAGGTCTGAGCAAAAGAGTTCAGGGGCAGAGAGCACTGAGGCCCTGAGTTCAAGCCCCATGACAGAAAAAAAATAGTTGTAAAAAAATTAGGGCTTTTATTAATGACAAGGAAAAGGAAATGATAATACAATCAAGTTAGGAGTGACCCTTACTTCTTTTCTTCAATGGCTTTTAGTCTTTATTAGACTTTGTAGCATCATCTTTTTAATTGTGTAAATAACCTCTGCAAATAGTATCATGCATACAGATTCCGGGGGTGTTTGTGTTTTGGGCAGCCATTGTTCCAAAAAGAATTCTACAGAGCTTTCTGACTAAAAGCTGACCTTACTGACTTGTTTCTCCTTTCAATCTTTGTTTTAATATAGATTAAAAAATGAATTTCTCAATTTTAGTCTCAATCTTCTAATTGTTGGCATACAGAAAAGCTACCGAATGGTGGGATGAGGTCAAGGAGAAAGGAGTATCAAGAAGAGAAGCGAGGGAAAATGCAGACAAGAGTCCAATGTATGTCCTGCAAAATTTAGAAGAGTGAGGGAAGGGTTGGGTAGGGGAGGAATGGGTGAGAATGTCGATCAAGAGATATATTCATAAACTGCTTTATTAAATGGCAACTTCTATGTACAACTACTTAAAAATAATAAAAGTTAAAAAACTACTTAAAATAATAATAGTAATAGATAATAATAATAGACAAAAATAAATTTCTCAACCCCAACTGGGAACCTTAACATAAATCTAAAGAACATAAAAGTAGCCAATCTTATACCTCTTTCCCAGAGATACCCAGCACAAGTAAATTCCACATTCTTTTATATTTAAAAAAATTGTAATTTAGTTTCTATTTTTACTTACTGCCTGAAGGAGGCAATAGATTCCTTCAGTTTTTAGTATTGTTTCCATTATTTCTCCTTTAAAATTCACTTTTCTAACCTAAAGTGGTAGTATTCAAAAAGGAATTATAACCAGTGATCATATTTGATTTTTTTTTCAGAGTGTAGTTTTATTTTCTAGACCACAGTTTCTAGGAGATTGGACTAGCCTTATTTTAAATGCTTGAGTAACTAACTAGAAGTAGTATTTAGTAGTTGCTAGAGTTTGGTGGTTTAATGTTGCTGGAAGATTTATATTTTATTTTAAAGATTTGGCCCACCCGATGGTGCTTTGGGAGGTGCTGGTGCTGTAGACCTTCAGGAGGAAAGGCCTCGGGGCAGGTTGCTTGGTTATTGGAGGCTTGCTTACTAATGGAATTGTGGTAGCCTGGCTACTCTGCTTTCTAGTCAGCTTCCTAGACATGGAGTCAGCCGCTCTGCCTCATGTTCTTGACCATTGCCATCCATTATCTCTGTCAGAGGCAAAAATGAATGAGTTTACCAAATCTTGGATTGGGAACTCCAAAACTGAGAGCCCAAATTAACCTTTTGTCTTTAGTTGTTAATCATCTGAGACATCTTGCTGTTGTGATGGTTGTTGATGAGCACAACGATGGATACAGATTGATTTATGTTTTATCTTATTTATCAAACATCATCTGGGCCCCAATTTTGGCCTAGGAAGTACATGAAGAGGGTTTTCAGGTCAATATACACCTTACAATAACTATTTTCCCATGAAATAAGTACCATAAGACTGATGTAAAATATGTATTAGTAATATCTTCAGATGACTTTCTCTTTTTTTTAAAGAGGGGCATATATATGCTTATCTAAAATTTTACTATACAAATTTTAATTTTTTTAAAAGATTACAAAACCTATTCTATGACAAGAATATAAGCAATATTGTTCCAATATTACTCATGGGTACATCTAAAAGAGTTCTGATTACACATTAATAGTGTGATTTATAAACTTCCCAAATTGGATACTTAACTGAAACATTTGAAAGTGTTCGGTGATATTTGATCCTATATAAGCATTTTATAATTACAATGGCAGTGCCAACTTTCCTCAGTCTTAATTTATCCTAATCCCATTCTAATTTAAATTGTGATAATTTCTTATTTACAATTACTTAAAAGATAATTTTCATGAGAATTTCCTACAGATATGTCAGACAGACCCAATCTCTATAAATAATTAGCTCCCTTCCCCCTTTGTCTCCATGGAGCTCTACTTCCTCCTCTTCCCGCCCCCTCCCCTAGCATTTTGATGGTGCTCACTGTCAACCTGTCATCTAAATCAGACCTTTATATGTCATCTTCAGCATCGCCCATTTTTCTCATTCTCTATCAAATAATTACATAATTTCTATGAAATCCATCTTCTAATTGTGTTATCGATCCATCATTCTTGCTGCTTACTATAGTGTGTACTTGGGCTTGCTTTTCTCATTCCAGGATTATTTTGAACACTCAAATGAAATCAAGTCACTCCCTTGAATAAAAGTTTTAAGTGGTTTCCTTGGAAGAAAAAAAAATCCTTAGCACCACATATAAGGTACTTTAAGACCATTTTCTGTCTATCCCAAGCCTATCCAGAACCATCTCTTGTGATGTTTTTCTAGTGCCTTATAGTCCACCAAGTACTTGTAGGTTGCTAACCGTTGAAAGCCTCAGTCCAGAAGACCACGTGCACACTAAGACACATGCAGCCAAGTTTATTGTCAGCAAGCTGACAGGCTGACCCTCTTGGGTAGGGACAGCACTTGTCCTTGAGAAAGGAGGTTTATATAGCTAGGAGGCTGAGGGTAGAGAATTTCACTAGGGGTAGGGAATGGTTTGTGAGGTGTGTGAAAGTGGGGGATCGCTTTGTAGTGAGGCTGAGATTTATGGTGAGGCTGAGATTTATGGTTGCAGCTGTCAATTGAATCCATAAGATAAGATCTGAATCAGCTAATTTCGGGGAAGAGCCTGTATCACCAGATTTTGGGGAAAGGCCATGCTTCACAGCAGGGCTTAAGATAGTGGAATGGCTACTAAGGAGGAGGAGATTAGGCTAAGAAGCATGCAATGTTTTATTTCTCTGTACTTTTGCAAATGTTCTTCTTTGGGGAATGATCTTCTTTCCCTTAATTTGTTTCAAAGAGTCTATTTGTTTGCTTGTTTGTTCTCTGGAACAGTAGAGAAATAAAGCCAGAAAAAGCAAAAAGTGAAAATAAAAATTAAAAAAACAACAAACAACAAACCAACCCTGGGGAAGAAGGCATATTAATTCCAAAGCAAAATAAAAAGGTCACTTAGAAGAGTGTACATGCAAGAAATATATCTTTACTGAAGGCTTTTCATCACATACAGCAGATAATTTATGAGCAGTAAAGATTAGTCAAGTTAAAATATCCAAAAGTGTTCACAAAATATAAAGCTGTATTTAAACACAAGATATTGTGTAATAGCAATCAGTTAAGGGCCTAATAAAAGCTTATGTTATCCAGTTTTTATCCAGTTATGTTATCCAGTTTTTAACCTTAAAAAGTCAAATGAAAAGTTATAATATTATAAGTATAAAACTCAGAGAGAAAAAAGAGAGAGAATAAAAACCTGTTCTGACTGAGTTTAAAACTACTATCGCTAATATAACAAATTTAGAAATTTGCACAAGTATCTTCTATCTTTGTTAAATTTATATTATAGTATGACATTTTTGTCATGTGATGAATCTACATTTAAAGTATTTAAAATAGGGCCTGGGAAGGTGGCTCAGTGGTAGAGTGCTTGCCTTGCATGCATGAGGCCCTGGGTTCAATTCCTCAGCACAACATAAGCAGAAAAAGCCAGAAGTGGTGCTGTGGCTCTAATGACAGAGTGCTAGCCTTGAGCTGAAGAGCTGAGGGGCAGCGCCTAGGCCCAGAGTTCAGGCCCCATGACTGACAAAAAAAAAAAAAAGTATTCAAAATATTCATTCACTAACCAATTTTCAACAACTTCTATTATTCTTGTTTTCTTTATATTAGGTAGAAATTGTAAGTGTGAAACTATGGAAAATACTTCCCATTTTATAGCTTTAAAATGATTTCACAATCATATTTTATCTGACACCTAGAGAGATATTACTGCCTTAATTTACAGTTTAGAAAGGCTACATATTACAATCCTTTCTAGGAGTTACTGCCTATAGCAGTAGAACTAGGTGAAACCCTAGTGAAAACCCAGTCATAGTTTTTAGTAAATTCTCGGTGGGGCTAACACAATGTTTCTTGAATTTCTATCATCTTTTCCAGGTCCAGATTCTTGCTTGGGATGGCAACAATATTCAATAGTGAATTATAATTTAGGAATAAGAAAATTAATGAAAACAACAATAGATGTTTCAATATAATTTTATAAAATATTGATATTTAATTCAATTAATTTTTTATACATATACACAGCACATACTTATGTACACATGCTTATTTTTATGATATCTCTATGTATGGGTATATACATCTATAAATGTATCTATCCATAGATTATATTCATAGCTGGAGCCTGTAGTATTTTAAGAGGAGTTAATGCCTTGTTCACAGATTAACAGCTTTCTTAGTCTCTGGCTATTATGTGTTGTGTGATCAAACACCAGAGCCAAAGTAGACCAATTAGATATTTATATTCTAGAACTTTATGGGTTAGTATGGAGATAGTTGTGTTAGTTTCTTCCTGTGTTAGAAAAATCTAATTTATGAAGTTTAAAAATGTCACATTCAACTTTGATATTTCTTGTATATTTTATGGGCGGTGTAGGCTGTTAATTTTTATCATTGATTTTGGTCTTCTGTGGAATTAATTTTGCTTTTTCAATGTCCAGTGCAGATTTTAATTCTGGTCATACACTTAATATGGTTTCTTTTTTGCTTTAACATTCTGTGTTTATTTCAGTTAGTTATCTTTGTGCTTTGACTCCAGACAGGCCATCTCTTTCTTTTATTTTTTTTTCTGAAAATGATAAATGGCTGTCTTCTAAAAAATTTTTTTTATTTTTATGGAATAAAAATATATTTTACTCACATGTCTTTAGAGCAAAGGCCCCTTTGCTGTCTTTATTTTAATAAATAAGTACTATTTTGCTTTGTTGTTCATCACTACATTGGGGAACACTTGTTGACTCAGAATTTTCCAAGAGGTGACATCCTCTTACTTTAAATCCCTTTCATTTTTCACTTGGATATTTTTAACTTCTCTCTGATCTTTATATAAGGGCAAATTAATATGCTTAGCCATTAGTTACATTTGTGAATCCTATTAAGTATCTATCCAATCCAATTTTTTAATTAATATTGGCACCAGTATTTTCTATTTCAGTCTTTTTAACTGAACGGTTACCGTTTGTAAAGTTTGTTTCTTTTTTCCTACTAGAACACAAGGAGATATGACTCTGTTTTCAAAGGCCAACAGTGCACTTGAATCATATTTGAGCTTATTTATACAACTCTGATTTAAAAGACTTAATGGTATGCATTACAAGAACAAACTTCTTAATCTACTCTTCTACCATTCAAGTTGAAAACCTCCTTTATCTATCTATCAATCAAATTCTCTTAGATTTAGTTGAGTTTTTAGTGCATATTTTTTCAAATATTGTTCTCTTTCTGTGATAATCTATAAGCAGCATTTTCTAAATGTATTTTCAAAAGCCCAAGTCATTATAACAAATAATTTTTCCTAGATATGGAATAAAAGGAACCTCGTATAGCAAACCATTATTGCCATCTATATCCAGCAAAAATTTATTGAACACTTAATGCTATTCTGGATAATAATTTAATAATGCTAATTTGCATCTGAGATGACATTGAACCAGTTGCTTCCATTTGAAAACTGAATTAAATTTATGATTTTGATTTTGAGTTCATTTAATACAATTTCCTCAGAAGATTTTTATGTTGTGGCTCATGAAAATCAGATTAAGTGCATAGATCATAGCAACGTTGCTAGGAGTAATGTAAATTTTGTTTAATTTCCCAGGCTACCTGATGCATGTCTGAATAAAATTGAGTATTAGTAACACTGTAATGTTAAACAATAACTTGAAAATGAAGTTACATAATACATTCTCAGTTACAGATCAGGCTTTATTTATTTATTTATGTTGCCAGTTGTAGGGTTTGAACTCAGGGCCTGGGCACTGTCTCTGAGCCTCTTTGTTTTCAAGACTAGCACTCTACCACTTGAGACACAGTGCCAATTCCAGCTTTTTCTTAGTAATTTGGAGATAAGAGTCTCATGGACTTTTATGCCCTGGCTGGTTTCAAATCACTTTCCTCAGATCTCAGCCTCCTGCGTAGCTAGGATTACAGGTGTGAGCCACCAAGGTCCAACTAATAGGCTCTATTTTTTAGTGTACTTTTAGCTTTTTTTTTTCTTCCAGTTGTGGGGCTTGAACTCTGGGCCTGGGTGCTGTCCCTCAGCTCAAGGCAAGCACTCTATCACTTGAGCCACAGCGTCACTTCTGTACTTTTAGCTTTCTAGCACATGTGTATTCTCAGAAACAGTCATTGTCTCTAGACCTTACTAATTTCTGAGTGAATGCTGCAGCAATACACTAATATGTTGATTGTGGATTGGCTGAAAAATAAGCCAATTTTGAGGCTTGAACTCAGGGCCTGGGCACTATCCTTAAGCTTTTGTTGCTCTACCATTTGATGCACAGCTCTGCTTCCTGCTTTTTGGTGTTTTTTGTTTTGTTTTTTGTCGGTCGTGAGGCTTGAACTCTAGGCAAGGGCACTGTCCCTGAGCTCTTCATCTCAAGGCAAGCATTCTACCACTTGAGCCATAGCGCCATTTCTGGTTTTCTGATGGTTTATTGGAGATAAGAGTTTCACAAACTTTCCTGCCCCGGCTGGCTTTGAACCAAGATCTTCAGATCTCAGCCTCTTGAGTAGCTAGGATTACAGGCATGAGCCACTGGCACCCAGCTTTTTGGTGTTTTTAATTGGAGATAAGAGTCTTCTGACTGGTCTGGTTTTGAACTACTATCCTCAGATCGCATTCTTCTGAGCCAGGATTACAAGTGAGCCACACATCTGACTGTTACATTGATTTTTTGTTTTGTTTTGTTTTGGTCAGCTGTGGGATTGAACTCTGGGCCTAGATGCTGTCCCTCAGCTCTTCAGCTGAAGGCTAGCACTCTACACAGCTGGTTTTTGAGTGGTTAATTGAAGATAAGAGTCATGTGGGGACTTTCCTGCCCAGGCTGGCTTTGAACCACATTCCTCAGATCTCAGCCTCTGAGAAACTAGGATTACAGGCATGAGCCACCATCACATGCTACATCGATTTTTTTTTTTTTTTTTTGCCAGTCCTGGGGTTTGAGCTCAGAGCCAGGGCACTGTCCCTGAGCTTCTTTTGCTCAAGGCTAGCACTCTACCACTTGAGCCACAGCACAACTTCTGGCCTTTTCTGTGGTACTGAGGAATTGAACTCAGAGGGCTTCATGCATACTAGTTGAGCACTCTACCACTAAGCCACATTCCCAGCCCTGCATTGATTTTTAAGAGATAAAAATTTAAAGTAATTTTTAAAGAATAACATCGCTTAACAACAATAATAAAAATATAATAAATGAATAATAAATCATTTATTACTGCTAATAAGTTAATTACTTTTACTGTTGAAATATTTAACTTGTGCATATTTGTATAGAAAATATATAATTTATATACTTAGCACAATGGGATGTTATGCTATATGGATATTAGAAAAATTTCACATCAATCAACAAGTGATTCTATGTTTTATGTAATATAAGTTTGTAGTAGATATGCTGGGTATTATAAAAACATTTAAACTGAAAACAACTTAGTGTTTGAGTTAATTTCTATGCAATCAGACTAAGAGAATAAGGGAAACTGGATTTGACAGAGGGAATTTCTAGTCTTATTTGACTGGGCAACAGTTTTTACAATTGGCAACAGACACTGGAACCATCTTTTGGCAACCAGTGTAAACATTTGAAAGCCTAGAGATATATTTATCCTTTTTATATATTTCTCTCTCTTTTATTTTTCTAGACTATATTATTGTTCCCCTTGCTGTTTGTTTGTTGGCTTCCCTAGAATTGATTACTTCTTTCTAAGGCCTTTGAAAAAGTTTGAAGAGTTTTCTCTTTAATTCTCTCCAAAAAAATGTCATATACTTTATATTTTTTAAAGTGATTATCAACTGGGTGCTGGAGACTCACATGTATAGCCTAGATACTCAGAAGGCTAAGATCAGAAAGGTAACAGTTCAAGTCCAGCCTGGACAGAAAAGTTCTTTGAGACTCTCACTCCAAAATAACTCAAAAAGCCAGGCTGGGAATGTGACTCAAGTAATAGAATGCCAGGTGTCCAAACAAGCCAAACAAGCAAGCTGAACAAGTTTGAGACTCTGAGTTCTAATCCCAGTTTTTTAAAAGTGATTGTCTATACTCAGGTTACTGTGAAATATACATGTTTATTGAGCAATTTTTTGCCCCTCACCCATTTCCATACTTGAAGAGAAAGTTAAAAGCCCACAGTATCTATCTATCTATCTATCTATCTATCTATCTATCTATCTATCTATCTATCTATCTATCTATCTATCTGTCTGTCTGTCTGTCTGTCTGTCTGTCAGTCTATCTATCTATCTATCTATCTATCTATCTATCTATCTATCTATTATCTTTAAGTATACAAAGGGATTTCAATTCAACATGTTCCTTTAAAAGTACAATGCATCTTGATCAGTATTACACCCTCTCTCATTCTCCCCCATATCTGTCTTGCAATATTTATTTTTAGTAGTAGTTATTTTGTATATCACCCATTTGGTATGTGTTTATATGAGTAATTGAGGATCTTGTCTGTTGTATAGCTGGTGTCATGGTAAACTCTGAAAATACAAGTGTCTATGAATTAACTTGTTTTTAATCAATGTCATAATGGTTTATTGAGCAAGATGGCATAGATACAGCTAACCATTATATAATCTTATAAACAATACAATCTATATCTGAAATGCTATGTAAATCTGGCTGAACAATTACTTAGTATGAAGGTGTACCAGACGACTCTTATGAACTGCTTGGCATACAACAGCTACAGCTAGGTAGTACGAATTAACTTACATGGAACTGTAGCTGAAATAGCATAAGATAGAATTTCATACAGTGCTATTCTGGAAACAGTTTTACAACTGGCTTTCTAGAAGGAAAGCTGTGATCTGTAGCATTTGCTAATGTCAGTGGTGTAAATACTTCCATCAGGACCCACTCTAAACTACCCACGGGAAATCAGTCAAATCAGGGGTTGGGAATAAAGGCTGACAATCAGCTCATCTGAATCTGTAGGAGTTAGCTCAACGTGCTGAGAACTTCATAATAATGATCACAGTGGGCACTGACTTAGGTGCCCAGAACTTCACTTAAAGCTTTACATTTAATTCACACTATCACCTATGAGTCTGGTTCTACACCACAACTCCCACTTACAGGATCTGTGCTACTAAAATGGTAAATGTGTGTGTGTGTGTGTGCCAGGGCTTGATCAACAAGGAATTTTGCTTGCTCTTGGATTTTTTTGAATCAAGGCTGATTTTTTTTAAATCAAAGCTGATATTCTACCACACCTCCATTTCCAGCTTTTTGCTGCTTAATTGGAGATAAGAATCTCATAGGCTTTCCTGCCAAGACTAGCTTCTAGCCAAGATTCTCAGATATCAACTTTCTGAATAGGTAAGATTATAGCTGTGAGTTGTGGGCCTAAAAGCTATATAATTTTTGGATATTATATATCTAGGAAAAAGTGGACTACAGAATTTAAAGTTATATTGATTCCAGAGCCTACTCACCTCACTACTAATATATTTTGCTTTCAGAATTTAAGAAATATATTCAGCATGGTTTTTATTTAATATGAACATATATAATCCCTTAAAAAAGCTAGAGTAAATAAGTAAGATGTATCAACTTGCAATGCCTAACAAAATATGTATTGAGCAGTCAATCACAGCAAAATGATGAATCTCAGTCAAACAAAACTGTGAAAAAGCAATCTAAGTAAGTATAACTTTGTATGGTTAAAAGGTAGACATTGCTGGAACTTCAGATAGATGTAGTAAATAGTTGAATGCTCTACCTGCGTTTTCAGTACTTTGGGTTCTGGGAAAAGGTTATCTCTGACTTGCTAAACATGCAGAAAATACATTAATGCACTCCTGACGTACAATTCAGACATGTAAAGATTAGGAATCACCACAGAACATGAAGTAAAGCCTGCCACCATACATTAGGCAAATATGCCCACGACAAACCACGGGAAAATGACTGAGAGGAAGTACAGTAGCCTAGAAAAGTAAGTCATGGGGGGACGCTGGGAAGGGATGGGAAGGGGAAACAAAGGAGGAGGCTACAATGCGATAAGAAATGTACTCATTATCTTGCCCATGTAATTGTAACCCCTCTGTTGAGTATTTTCACAATAAAAAATAAATAAAAATTTAAAAAAAGAAAGGTTAGTCATGTTATGGAGGTAGACAAGGAGGAAAACCAGTCCCGATATATGCCAGATTTGAGCTTGAAGTAACAGTAAGGAATAGTGGGGGCTGTGGAAAACCTGAACAAACTTGTAGGTCATTTAAATTCTGATTTTTCAATCAAATAATCTGGTTTACAAACCACACATTGGCTATCTCTATCAGGAATATGGTGATGAGTATCTCATAAAAGTAAGCTTGGGGCTGGGAAGGTGGCTCAATGGTAGAGTGCTTGCCTTGCATGCATGAAGCCCTGGGTTCAATTCCTCAGCACCACATAAGCAGAAAAGCCACAAGTGGCACTGTGGCTAGTGCTAGCCTTGAGCTGAAGAGCTGAGGGACAGCTCCCAGGCCTAGAGTTCAGGCTCCACAGATAATATTTGTGTTATAAGTTACTATCATTGCTCTAATGAAAGGTTAATTGTATGTAAAGATTTACATGTATCAAGTTCTTTCTATCCTTTCTTTTTTCTTTCTTTTTTCATCTTCCTTCATTCCTTCCTTCGTTCCTTCCTTTGTTCCTTCCTTTCTTCGTTCCTTCCTTCCTCTTTTTCCTATAGTGTGTGTGTGTGTGTGTGTGTGTGTGTGTGTGTGTGTGTGTGTGTGCTGGTACTGCAGTTTAAACATAGGACCAGGCCTGGGCACTGTCCTGAGCATTGTTGCTCAAGGTTAGCTTTCTACCATTTGAGCCACTCCACTTTTTGATGGTTAATTGGAGATGTGTCTCATAGACTTCAGGGTCTAAAGCTTACTAGGCAGGCACTCTAATAAATTAGGCACTCTTTTAGCCCTTCAAGGTATTCTGAAATATTTTCCTATCTAGTGCTTTTCATTGACTGGATAAAAATGCTATATATGATGTTTAGAGCCATACTTATTTAGAATAATTTTACTGATATTTCCTGACCCCCTGCATTCAATATGAATACTTTTATTAATGGTTTTTATTATTTTAAATATATTTTAATTTTTGTCTGTAAAGAAGTTTTAGGCTTAGAGTATTTATTAACCACTTGCATGATTTATTAAATTAAGCAAAATAGAGGTTTTTGATTACTGAGCTAATTACATATTTATTAAGAAATATGTAAGAAAAAAAGACAGCTGTTTTCTGCTTTGTTTTACAAAGAATATGCATTGGACTTAACAAATGCAGCACTGGCATCCAGTAGACATTATGTTGAAAATGAACTATACAACTTGTATGTAGCGATGGGAAGGAAAAACTGGTAGAGAGCAAGGGAAGGGATGATATTTTCCAAACAGAAATGTACTGTTTACCTGACTTAATGTAATTGTAGCCCCTCTGTACTTCATCATTACAATAACAATAAAAAAGTAAAAAGATGTATTGACTACTAATCACAAAAACACCGATTTTCAAAACAAAAGGCATTATAAAAATTCATTGTTACGTATGAGTCAGTACTGGTTATGACTTAGGCTGACACTATATCTAAAAGTTCCAAACATAACTTTTATATCTTAGTAATATTATCCATAATAGGGAGAAAAGCTTCGACTGCCTATGTGAAAACGAATCATTGTCACAATTATAATTGGACAATAGTCATTATTAGGATATTTAGTTCCCCACCCACATCCCCTCCCCCCCTTAGATGGAGGTAGACTAGCTCTTTCCCTAAGTATACACAGGGAAGTGGAAGTAGATTTGAAGTGTCTCTGGGATGTTTAAAAACTAAATTAAGCAAAGGAGAACAACACAACCCCTTTCCCCAGCCGCAGAGCTCGGAGTGGGGTTTCCTTGGTTTTACCAGACGCGTCCCCAGAGGAACCCAACCCGGCAACGGTCGCTTCTGGGGGAAACACTGACTTTCAGCATTTTCAATAATAAAAGGTTTTTCCACTCACAACTATGAGAGCCGAGATTCGAATTTGTTTTTCCCGTTCCGTCAGAGGGAAGACTTGAAACTTTCTGACTCGCTTCGGTGGGGCTTTCACGAAAAGGCGGCAAACACCGACAAAGTAAGTGCGTGCCGCGGGGCTGGGCTGAGGCGAAGAGCCGCTCACGCGCAGGGGTGGGCGGGAGGACTGGGCGGGGCTTAGGAGGGGCGTGCTGGGGGCGGGTCATGGGCGTGGAAATCCATAGTAAGAGTGCCTAGATTACAGCTAGGGGGCGTGTCGGGGGCGGGGAAAAGGAGGGTCCAGGGGGCGGGGCGAAGCCACTCTGCTCCTCTTTAAAAGGCTGGCGCGCGGCGGGGACCTTGGACAGATCCCGGAGGAAGGCAACTCGGCCCCCTCCATGTCTCTCCCTCACCCCTCGCCTCCGCCGGCCGAGCGGGAAGGGTCCGAAGACCCTGACTCCCCACCACCCCCTAGCAAACGTCCTCGTCAGGAGGAGGCAAGCGGAGTCTCCCGGGCGGGGTGGCAGCCGCCCCGGGGGCCTGGGGTAGAACCGGTGTGGCGCTGGCGGCCTAGCAGCTTCCCGAGGCTCCTCGCGAGGCAGACCGCGGGCGTGGCGGGCGTGGAGGGCGGCTGGGGCCCGGGTGTGGGGGGCCCGGCCCGGGGGGTGAAGATATGGAACGTGGCCTGGCAGAAGAACGAGTTCCCTTTCTCCTCACGAAGTTGGGGTTCCGGATGGAGGGCCTCAGGAAGACCTGGGGAACCTGGGCGGCGGGAAGGAGAGGTTTTCCGTGTGGTCCGCGGAGACAGCTCCCAGGCTGAAGCCAGGTCGCCCAGCACCCCCGCAGGCCTTATTCACGGAGTCGCACACCAGACTCCCAAAGAGAGAGACGGTGTTCTAAAGTTCCCTAGTTCCGTAAGACCGCCCGAAAGCCCGTTTTTAGATGTTACCTCTAACGAGGAAGAGGAGGAGAACAGATGCAGAGTTGACGGTGTCATGCCATCAGAGTGGAAAGAAAATAGCATCTCCTCATCGGTACTAAAAATATCAAAGTCTCAAAACCTGCCCAGCTTGGAAATTGCCAAACTCAGCTATTTTCGAGGTAGCATCACAACAAGTATCCTTGAGTTTCCAAAGGATTTAAATAGCAACATGTCCTTTGTCTATTTAAAGGAAATAGCAAAGAAAAAGAATGACAAATTGGAAGCATATGTTTGGGATTTCACAAACATTTACTGGTGCCAAAATAGACCTGATGTTGAGAAGCAAGAAGTACAGGATGATAAAAAAATTGTAGATGCAGAATATAATTTCCCTGACTATTTTGAAGGTATCCCGCAGTCAAATAGCAACCAAAACGCTCTTGAGAAGAAAAAAGGTTTGCTCAGTACAATCTATCACTATAGTAGTATCAAGTGTGTAAGAGACTCTAAAAAGAATTCCACTGTAATACTGGCAAATGCACACTGGAAGGGAGCAAAAAGAAGCTGGGACAGTTTCATACCTGTCAGGTTGGAAAAATCTCAAGGCTGGGATAGCAGCGTGAGACATATTTTGAAAAGAAACAGGCAAAATTGTTGGATTATAGAGAGTTACAAGAGCAACCGTGAAAATATGAAAAACACTGGAGAAATTTTGAATTTGCCTCAACTACTAGAATTAGACTTTTTACACAATGATTATCCTTGTACAAAACTCACAAATATTCAAACACAACAATCAAAGCCTCTGATGATAGGAAATGTGGGCAACCAGAAAACATTGATCAAAATTGTTCTGTTAAGTGGTGAAGGACAAAAAGATACTATGTTACAGTTAAGATATACTATGAAAAATGACTTCCTTTTAGGCAACACTTTACACAGTATTATAGATGATAGTATGATAAACTGGTATGGAATTTTGAGGTATGAAAGACAAATTAATGTGAAAGACAAATTAGTGATAGCCAGAAATATGTTTATGGATATAAGGAATGCCATTTTACACAAATATTTACAAGCTGGAGTTTCAGATGATTTAATTGACATTTTAAAAGCCAACATAATTTTTTTTCTAAATACATTTGATTTTTTATCAAGAATTGAAAATGATTCTGAATTACAATTGATAGTGCATTTAAATTATCCAAAAAATAGTATAGTAGGGAATCACACAGTAAGGATTCTAACTTTTTCGAGACCATTACAAAATAGCTTGAAACCTCTCTTAAAGAAAAGAAAGCTATCTGAAACTAAACAAGTTCTTGAGGGGCCTAAGAAACAAAACATTGATTCCATTAGCATGACCACTAAAGATAAATGTCTTCTGATTTTTGAAGCATACAAAAAATTTCCTCTTCCAATATATTTTGATTATGCAGGAGAAAACAGTTTGACAAATGTATTTAATTTTAAGATTACAAGTTGTCCTGAACAACATACTAATGTGGAAAGCTGGGCTTGCCATAGTTACACTGAAAGAAAACAGGATCATGACACAGTCAGTCATTTCAATTTTAAGTATATATTTGAAAATTTCTTTAATATCAAGCAACAGGCCATACCCATAAGCCAAAACACACTACATAGTGAACAGAACAAAACCATAGCTCACATGTTAAATTTTGAGAACTTGCCGAGTGAAATAGAAGGGAAAAAATATAACTTTACTTTCCCAAAAGAGGTAAAAGTCACAGCATCAAATTTAACAAAAACTTTACGGGTTTATAAAGGTATTCATTTAGAAAAAGAAGAGAAAGATAGATTTTTTCCAATGGGGCGCATATGTTCTGTGCAGGCTGTTTCATTAATGAGTGAGAAAGTAAATGTGGAAGAAACCAAATTTGTTAGTCAAAATCACAGAGCTGACAAAAATGAATACAAGAGTATTTTTCGAGAAAGTAAGCCGGCAAATTCAAAGCCTTTTCATCTAAAGACTGACTCTATATTGTGTGTTAATCATCAATTTGAAACTGATTCAAGTGAAGAGAACAATGAATGTTTTCAAGCCTCAGTGGTTAAATGTTTGTCAACAGAAGCTCTAACAATAGCAAAAGATTTTGAGATGAAGAGTAAATTTGATTTAGTTCTTGAAGAACTTTGTCGGTTTCATGAAATTAGTAACGAAAATGAAGTTCTAAGCACTGTGGAAAAACACAAGAGCCAAGGAAATTACATTGGAGCAAGTAATGATGTGGAGGAGGCAAAAGTGGAGAGAAGAAAGGATTTGAACATTTTTGCTGCAAACAAAACATGTACAGTTTCTTTGCCTTGTGATAAGATAGCCAGTCCTACTATGCTTAAAAGATACCAAAGTTTATTTAAATGGAAAACGGCACCTGGAGTCAGAGAACGGGAAGTTCTCTCTGAGTATTGTTATCCTAGAAGATCAGAGAAAAAAATACTATATTCTGCTTCTGAAGAAGGTATGCATACAGTTCACTTTCTATTTTTCCTTTTTTTTTTTTTGCACTAGGGTTTGAACTCAGGGCTTACAATTCCTTAGACCAGCATTTCATTGCTTGAACCACACACATCTAACCCCTAAAATTCACTTTAATCTTTTTTACTATAAAGAGTTATTCCTTTCTCTTTTTCCTGTTTCAGACAAGCATGTTTTTTAATGGAAAAGAATAATATAAAGTAGAAGATGAATATTTATTAGCAAAAACTATTTTGCCATAAAGGTCTCATTTGAAATTGAAGAATCTTTCCTACTTTATTTCTCTAAACATTAACAGCCAACTGAAAGAGTTATTTGTGGAAAAATAGTTTGCTTATAGCAGTAACATTTTTTAAAGGAAAGTTACATTTTGATATAACAGATTCATCTTCATTTTCAGCTTGCAAACCTCCTTTACCCAATAGACATGCTTTTCTTCCTGATGAATGTAAGGAAGAAAAAATTAATGACTTATTGAAAGAAGGTAAGATCTTTAGTTAATTCTTTTTCTAGATTATCTTTTAAGGTGATTGTAATATTCTTATGTTTTTAGCATGACAAAAATATTGTAAGTTGGTTTAAGATAAATACTGTTTCATACTTTTAGAAAATAGTCATAATTTACTGATACATATCCTAGCAGTAACAAATTGGTTAAACATCAAATGTTATTGAAAACAAAACTGGGAAATTCACTTTATAAAACTGTGTTTAAATATTTGCATTGATATATGTAAGCATGTTTTTGTTAAGATAAACAGCCTGTATGTAATGCTGATTTTATTTAGTTATTGCTTTAGCTTGGATAAATCATCTAACTTTTCTGAACTTAAGTTTCCATATTTTAACTTGCATGTAATATTAAGTGAAAGTGTATTTAAAATGGCTAGTACACTAAAAAATCCTGAGCTAGTCTTATGATTAAAGGTAAGTAAAGATTTTTGAAGCATATTGATAACTTTTACTCCTTTATGTAATTTTTGTTGTCTTTTGCTTTTAGGCAGGCATTTTTCACAAGGCATTGCACGGGTACAACCTCTTAAGACATGTAACCGACCTATCAGGATCGGTTTGTCAAGAAAAGCTAGACTTGCACAACTTCACCCCTACCTAAAATAAATGAACTATGAGAGTGTAAAAGAAGATCTTGGACTTTTGTATTTGAAAATATTTCACAATATCTAGAATTCTTTTTCTTTCTTTGGATCAATTTTTTCTTTTAGCCTGAAGATTTTATATATTATGATAAAGTATGAAGTATGTGGAAAAAGTTTAGAGTTAAATGTTTCATGGATGTTTTTATATCATATGATCAATATATGCATTAAAATCTTTTCACAATCTTATGAACTAGATCTTGATATTATTATTATTGTTGTTGTTGTTCTTCTTCTTCTCCTCCTCCTCCTCCTCCTCCTTCCTTTTCCTCCTCCTCCTCCTTTCTTCTTCTTCTTCTCCTTCTTCTTCCTCTTCTTCTTCTTCTTCTTCTTCTTCTTCTTCTTCTTCTTCTTCTTCTTCTTCTTCTTCTTCTTCTTCTTCTTCTTCTTTCTTCTTTCTTCTTTCTTCTTCATCTTTCTTCTTGTTATTATTGTGTCAGTACTGGGACTTGAACTCAGGGCCTTGGCATGATCCCTGAGCTTATTTTGCTCACTGAAGCCCAAGTTCCATTGCCATTATTTTAGTGATGGATTAATTGAAGGTAAGGGTCTCACAGACTTTCCTGCCTGGGCAGGAAAGGCTTTGAAACTTGGTCCTCAGATCTCAGCCCTGTAAGATAGCTAGAATTACAGGTGTGAGTCTCTGGTGCCTGGCTGGACTTATTATTTTTATGATATATATGCATGTGATCCTTTTGTACAGAAGATTGATAACATTGATCAATTCTCCCTTCTTCTCTCTACATAGTTCTGTGAGGTTCTTTGTGGGGGATTAGAAAGCTGGAGGGCAATAGGGAGGCAACATTTCAGGTTTCTAAGTCTTTGTATGGCCAGGTTTGGAGAGACTGCATGGGAACTGTGCCAGAAGCCATTTTAAATCAAATTATTCTACCTTGTTCTTTTTGCTCTTGTTCTTAAAATGTAAAAGTTGGATGCTTTCAGATCAGTAGAGAAATATTCAAAGGATAAAAAGCCCCTTCAAAAAAAGGCTTCTTTTTACTTTAACCTTTGACTAAGTCTGTGACCTCGGTTTAAAGTAAGCACTCTTGGTGGTGGAACACTGAGCTTTTCTCCATTAACTTGGAAATGTTTGACTGGTAGTCAGTATCTTAAATATGCGAACTTCAGGTTAATATTAATCATTTTAGCTTAATTAGTTAGATAAAATGAAAAGTAAAAGATGCTGTGAAGTAGATCTCTAATTCCATCTAAATTGCATAAGAGAACCATTATAGAGTCAACCATCATTCTAAGATAATTTTCTAATTATGGAAACATTTTTAGAGTCCTGTTCTAGTTTGTGGCAGTTTAAATTACTGAAATAATTTTTAGACTAGGGAATAGGATTTAAAGATGTCAGAAGGGGACTAAATTATTTCCTCCCCAATTTATTGGAAAACAAACCACTATTTGTAGCATCCTTGCTATACAAACCAGTTTAATTTCATTTTAAGGCTCAAGAGTGTGACACGACAGCACATTCAGGAGAACCAGTCACATACCTGCCCATCCTAAGACAAAAGAAAAACTTTACTGATGTAACTGTAACCTCTCTGTACAGCATCTTTACAAGAAAATAAAATTAAAAAGAAAAAAACAAGAAAAAACATGCGGCATAAAGCTCTCTTTAATCATGTTCCCTTAATTTGGTAAATTTTGTAATTTAGGGTACATTTTATTTAATAAAGTCTTGTAAGGTATAGTGATGCATGCTTATGAGTCCAACTACTGAGTAATAGGAGGATCACTGTTCAAAGCTATGTGACTAGCAGTAGGGATGACTTAAATATGTCAGGATGAATATATGTTTTTTCTTGTGGCAAATAACAAAACTATTTAACTGCTCCCTTCTGGAATTTAAAATTCTCTTTCCTATTCTTTTCTGTGTTGCCGTACTTTCTCCTTGGTTCAAATAAATAGCCAAAGCTTGGAACTAGGTGCTGTGCATTACCTATGCTACTATACACTACATATGTAAGTTGATTTTGAATGATAAGTATACTTTTCAAAATTTAATATTCTATCTTTTATCTCATTTAAAGTTCATTTAAAGAAAACAATAGACTAAACTTAGATTTTTAAAAAAAAAATTACTACTTCCATTTGAGTCCATAATAGCTATCTACAAAAGTTCTTGGTATTTTTATTGTTTTAATTGAGTTTTCCTATTTCATGTTTAAATAATCTCTAATTTTTTAATGATTCTTTCTTAAAAAGGTAATATTTAGATGTGATATTACTAAAGATTAAACTAAAATAGTGAATCTCTCTGTTATATTTTCAAGATATATAGTTAATTTTCTTATGGTGAAAAAATGTGTTTTATTCTATATTTAAAATCATTTTGAGTTGGAGAATTTGATCTGTTTCAGTAAGTCAGGTTTTTGAGAGGAAGCAGTTACTGAAATTCCAGAAATTAGGACAAATTCTTTTCTTTTTTTTTTTTTTTTGGTAATTTATACATTACACCTCCAGAGTTCACCCAGAGGTCTCCAGTGTCTTTGGATTGATATCTGCTTTTAAGTTCAATAGTATTTGTTTAATACAGTTGTGTCTTCATATGGTGAAATTTAGTTCTTTCTCTAAACCCTCCATGTTGAGACATAATTGAAAAGTAAATGAGACTCCTTCCTTCCTCGCTTCTTTCTTTCTTTCTTTCTTTCTTTTCTTCCTTTCTTTCCTTATTGCTGATTCTATTTTTTAAAATGTTTTATCTTGGCCTTTCTGTCATGTTATCCTTTTTCTAAATAGTATTTAAAAAATACTCCATTTGTTATCCTATTTACTCTTTATAATGCTCCCAATTGAAATATTTTGTGACAAGTATCCCTATAGTAGTGTAAATTTTATTACTCTCCACTTTCGTATACATTTTACTGTCTGTTTTCCTTACTTAAGCATGAGGTTTATGAAGAATGCAAGATTAATATATATTTCAGTAATCTCTGGGATTTATTTTGCTAGTTTGTTGTACTGTTTTAAGAATCGGGAAAATTTCACCTTACTTTTGAAGCTACTTTATGTGTGTGTGTGTGTGTGTGTGTGTGTGTGTGTGTGTGCATACTGTACTTGAACTTAAGGCCTAGGTTGTATCTCTTAGCTTTTTTGCTCAAGGCTAGCATTTTATCCCCTTTGGCCACAGCTCCATTTCTGTTTAATTGTTTGTTGACTTACTTATTTTACTGGGTTCTTTGAGTCACACAGCCTTTTCTGCTGAGGCTGACTTCAAATGGTGGCTTCAATGCTGAGCTTCTTAAGCTACTTCTAATTAACTCTCATTATGTTTGTTTGCAAAACTATTAGTAATTCATTCTCATCCTGAGGAACTTTTGTGTAGTTTTTTAAAAAAACTTAAGTATTTTCTATATTTCGCTTAATTTAATTCATCCTGACAATTTACTATCATTCTGTTTTCAGATAATGAAAGAAATGTTTATGTTAAAAGACTTTCATATCTGTAAACAGACTGTATAAAACTTTAGCTTCAAACCCAGTATCTGGCATGTACTAAATGTTTGTTACACCAAAATGAGGTACAATATTCTGCTTATTAACTTCATGATTGATAGTTTTTCTTTCCCTCTTTTCCCTTTTACTTTTTTTGGTATGCAATATTTCAAGCTAATTCCTGGATATACAATGAACCTAAAATGTGGTCATAGTTCTCATGAGTCTGATAACCTTGTTGGAGCTATGCAACATTAATGCATTAAAAAAATAGAGAGAAGACATTTATTATTTTTCCTTAGATAGTAAACAAGTACACAGGATGAAATTAAAAAATAGAAATACTTATTTACCTTTATTGCATAGTATTATAATGGATATTCATAAAGTTGAGACATATATTCATATTAAAAATTGATTATTAGTTGTAAAATAGGTTACAATACCATAAGTCAGGTTATAAATATAATTCATTAATGCATCTTGATCAGTGTTACCTTTTCCATCATTCTCCCACATTACTTCCCCTTCCTTCCCTCAAGTTACATAGACCAATTTTTACATGATGTACATTGACTATAATGAATTAAAAATATTCATTTTTACAATTACATTCATGGAAAGGTAATTTCAATTTACATATTGTAGGGTATTGACTGAAATAAAAATAACAAAGTTTAACTTATTTAATAAAAATGTCAATTTTTATATTAAATATTAAAGCTAGAATGATACTAAATAATGTTTAAATTTGTGGGCTCTTGATATAAAACTGTAAAAAATTACTTTATATTATCTTCTGGTTATTTTTTGATAAATTGCCATGGCCATGTTTTAATATATAAAATATTATAAAAAGTCAAGTATTCATAAATATTTTAATAAATAAATAGTTAAATATTTAAGATGTTTCAGAAAACAATTTATACTCATGCCCTCATTTCTTACGACTAAGTATGTATATGTACACAATTTTCATCCTAGTTTTGCTTATGTTAAACTCCAGCTTGAAAAGTTAGTAAAAAAATTTAAATGGAGGGCTGGGAAGGTGGCTCAATGGTAGAGCGCTTGCCTTGCATGCATGAGGCCCTGGGTTCGATTCCTCAGCACCACATAAGCAAAAAGAAAAAAAAGCCAGAAGTGGCGCTGTGGCTCAAGTGGTAGAGTGCTAGCCTTGAGCTGAAGAGCTGAGGGACAGCACCCAGGCCCAGAGTTCAGGCCCCATGACCGGACCCTCCCAAATTAAATGGATTGTTTTGAATATATTAAAAACCTAAAAGACAATCTTTCCAAGTTGTTACTACACAAGATTAGAATAATGATGTAAGATCTGACTTTAACTACAAAGGATTTTTATCTAACATTAATGAATCCCTAAAAATGAATTTATTATTAGTCTATTTTAATCACATCTTATTTCTAAGTATCCACTGTGAGTGACAGTGTACTTAATGATAGTAATTATACATTTTTCCCTAATATATATTTTTTATTGTAAAGATACTCCACAAAGTGGAAAAAATTACATGAGCAAGGTAATGAGTCCATTAACTATCGAGAATTGTTACCATCTCCTTTATTATTCCCCTACCATCCCTTTCCTCCCCAATAATTAAACATTTTAAAGATTATTTGATGTACAGATTCAATTTTTTAAATCTTTAAATTTTGTAATATTGTTGGGCCCTCAGGAAAAATTTTCTTTTTGAAGTGATAAAATTTGACAAAATATGCCTATCTCATCTGGAGAAATAAATTTCTTTCTCCTGATAAAGATGTGCTATTTTTTGAGCTTTGGTAATGAGATTCCGTGTTAGATATTCATCTTTCTGATGTAATATTTAGCTCTCTTACTTCCTTCTGACTTTAATACTATGGCAAATTCTAGACTAGTACCTCTGTCTCTGACATATGGGGGTATACTCAACAGATTGTGTGTGGCTTTGTAGTGGAAAAAAGGAGGCAGGCAAGAGATGAAAATAAATGCAGTGACTTTTGGTTTCATTATACTCTGCATTTCCAAAAAAGGGTGCTAAACAAATACATTGAAAGTAGAAGCGGCACATTGTTGCACAAAAGTAAGGTTTAGAAGACAGATCTGTTCCAACCTATATCAATTTCTTACATTCACTGTTTCCCACTTGCAAATTATTAATACTGAGACCATGGTAGATAAACTTTTAAGTCATCCAGTAGATTATCTGGTACATGATAGGCATTTAATAAATGGCAGTGAATAATATATGAGTGTTGTCCTGAAATGCTCTCTTTATTATTCCTCTTGAATATAAAAACTTTGAAAATTAACTTATTCATTCAAGAATATATATTAGGTAACTACCTAATATATAAGACATTAGTTATAGGCATTTAGGATACATTGGTGAATGAAACAGGTGAAGTTTCCTGTTCTTGTAGGTATACTTGTTAGAGAAGGCAAACATAAAGTAGTTAAATAAAACATACAGTATGTAGCAGGTGGTAGGCAGAAACAGAATGAAATAAAGGAGGAGGAGGCTGTAATATATAGGGGTAGAACTCTTTGACAAATTAAAATTTAAGAACATATTTGAAAGAGATGAGAGAATAAGGTCTTGATTTATTATTTCAATAGATCATTGCAATCGTTGAGAAACAGCTGGTGGTAAGGAAAGAATAAGAAAAAGACTTGCTAGGGGATGAACAGAAGAGAGGCTTGGGAGATGGTAGTAGAAGTGACAAGAGCCACTTTATTGTGAATGTCTTGTGAAAGTAGAAGCTTTGGAGAAATTCTGTGTGAGCAAAACGGGGTCAAGGACTGAAGGAATGTACATGATATTGTGGCTACCACATCAGGCTGGAACTGAGTGTGGAGTAGCTCTGAGGGCTCATATCAACAATTTGGCTTTTGACATATTGAGTCTGAGATGTTATTTAAGTCTTCAGGTAGAGATGTTGAAGATATACCAGCATGAAAAAAATCTAGAAATTTTGGAAACATCTTTGTTAGACACAGATCTGGGAGTCATGGTTTATAGAAGGAATTTAAAATCACAGGAGTGAACACAATTACCTCAAGAGAGTGTGTGTTGACAGAAGATGAAAGATTCAGCACTCCACTATGAAATGGTCAGTGTGGAAAAAGGTGAAGATAAATAAGCATGACAGTAGAAAAATCAAGGGAACATGACATCACCAAAGCCAGCTGAGGATGTCAGTCCTTTCATAATATGCATGAACCATGGAGTTGAACAATATGAGAGTTATTGATGACCTTGAGCAGAACAGTTTCTGTGTAGTGATATTGGAAAGCCTGATGGTAGAGAAGTAAGACACAAGAGCTGTCAACAACACCTAAAGGAAGTTTGCTGTAAAGAGGAGTAGAGGAAAGAGTATGGTAGCTAATAAAAGAGAGAAAAGAATATATTTTCAAACACAGGAGAAGAAATAGTGTTTGTATAGGGATGAAAACTGATAGGAGAGATAAAGGAAAGAATTGTTAGTAGGTTGAAAGAAGGAAGAACTGGATTTAACTGGAAGCCTAGTGGTTTCTTATCACTGGTAAGAGAAAGAGAAGGTAGGAGGGTACAGATGTGGTAATCCTATCTTTTTTTTTTTTTGTGGGTCATTGGGCCTGAACTCTGGTCCTGGGCGCTGTCCCTCAGCTCTTCAGCTTAAGGCTAGCGCCCTACCATTTGAGCCAAAGCACCACTTCCAGCTTTTTCTGCTTATGTGGTGCTGAGGAATTGAAACCAGGGCCTCATGCATGCAAAGCAAGCACAAATACTGAGCCAACTTCTTAGCCCCAGTAATCCTATCTTTATGTTATTTCAAATCTTTCAAAATAAAGGAAGATGGTTTTCTGCCAGGATTGGTATTTGAGAGGGAGATAATGATGGAGCTTCCAAAGAGAGTGTAGAAACTGTAGTGTAGCTCTCTAGAAGATTAAATGAACTCAGGATCTATATTTTGTTAATAGGGAGGAAGACGAATAATTTCTCTGTACTTTTGTATTTTATTTTATTATTATTTTTTTTTAGGTCCGATCATGGGGCCTGAACTCTGGGCCTGGGCGCTGTCCCTTAGCTCTTCAGCTCAAGGCTAGCACTCTACCACTTGAGCCACAGCGCCACTTCCGGCTTTTTTCTTTTTGCTTGCATGGTGCTGAGGAATCAAACCCAGGGCCTCATGCATGCAAGGCAAGCGCTCTACCACGGAGCCACCTTCTCAGCCCTGTATTCCAAATTATTTACCATTCACCTTTCTTTCCTATCTCCTCCTCTCCTTCTAAGTAGTCTGAAAATTATATGTGTATAGGTTTGCATTCCACAACTAAGTGAAAACATTACTTTTGGATGTGTGTGTGTGTGTGTGTGTGTGTGTGTGTGTGTGTATGTGTGTATGTATGTATGTGCCAGTCCTGGGGCTTGAACAGAGGACCTGGGCACTGGTCTTGAGCTTTCTTGCTTAAGGCTAGCAGTTGAGCCACAGCTCCGCTTCTAGCTTTTTGGTGCCTAATTGGAAATAAGTCACATGGACTTTGCTGCCTGGGCTGGCTTCAACTGATCCTAAAATCTCAGCCTCCTGAGGAGCGAGGATTACAGGCATGAGTCACAGGTACCTGGCAATATTTGGATTTTGTTTTTTATGTTTTTTTTTTTTTTTTTGTCAGTCGTGGGGCTTGAACTCTGGGATTGGGTGCTGTCCCTGAGCTCTTCAGCTGAAGGCTAGTGTTTTACCACTTGAGCCACAACACCATTTCCAGTTTTCTGGTGCTTTATTGTAGATAAGAATCTCAAGGACTTTCATGCCTGGGCTTACTTTGAACTGCAATCCTCAGAGCTCAGCCTACTGAATAGCTTGGATTATAGGCATGAGCCACTGGTTCCTGGCTAATGTTTGGATTTTTGAGCCACATAGTTGCAGAATTTTATCGTGGCTAGAAATTTGTTAGGTAAGATATCTATAAGATTTTAAGAATTAAGTCTTGCTTTTAAAGACTCGACTTTGTTTTAATCTTGCATTTGAGTTTGCTTGATATTTCTCTGAAATATTTATACTCCCTAAATTTATTAGTGATACTAAATATCAGGAGACTATTTAGGCCTTGGATATCTAATGATATATAGTAGTTTTTTAAAATGTTAATCACATACTAATTGACTGACTTAGTCACGTAAAAGGGCTTAACTCGCTCGAATGACCACTTTGTAGAAGAAAATAATTCTAATGACAGTGAGACCATAATATGAAATTATTAAATTTAGACACTGTAGAAATCCCCTAAAATACTGCTTGGTGCACCTACTGCAACATCCTGGCAAAAAGTTAATAGAGTCTGATTTCTTCTCTGGTCTGTCACACTACAGACTGTGTGGTATCATCAACTGCTGAACTTTGGTCTGTGAAAATTCAGAAGCACCTGGGAATTGTATCTACTTACATGGAGGCCTATTTTCTGTTGGTTCCCTGCCCTTTCTGCTTGCTGGTTTGGCATGTAGCCACAGGCAAAGCAGCCTTGAACAATTTCCATTCTATCATTCTCTTTATTACTTGAATCACATTGTCCCTCTGTGGTTTGACCTAGCTTGGCCTTTTAATGAAATTGTAGCAAGTTAGGTACTCTCTAGGTAACCATGGTAAAACAGCATATCAAAAAATCAATTCCACCTACAAACTAGCCCATAGGAAAGCTAAATTTAAAAAAAAGAAATTAATGATGAATTAAGGACTACTACACTGTTTTGATTTTGACACTTAATGGAGATGGTCATTTGACACTTCCATGCCTTCCACCAGTGAAGAGAAATCCAGAACAATTTTTCAAGCAGCTGGCTGAGCAAGTTCAAGCTTCTCTCTACCAGTTTTCAGCTGCTTAGCCCCAAATCTTGAAAGCATTCTTGTCTGGCCTTGTGTTTCTATTTCTCACTTCCACATCCTTCAGCATGTCACACTGGTTCTACTATCAAAAAAAGAAAGAAAGAAAGAAAGAAAGAAAGAAAGAAAGAAAGAAAGAAAGAAAGAAAGAAAGAAAGAAAGGAAAGAAGGAAGGAAAGAAAGGAAAGAAGAAAAGAAGAAAGAAAGAAAGGAAGGAAGAAAGAAAGACCAATAAAAAAATTCTTCCCAAGCTATAGTATCTGCACCACCACTGCTTTGCTCCCTGGGTTAGCGTAGTAGCCTCATGATGGTCCCTTGACAGCCCTCGTCTTTGTACTCTATTCTCAATAGAGACCAAGAATGGTCCTGTGACAGCACTTTGCCATTCTTCTGCTCAAAGCCGTCCAGTGGCTTCATCTTCCCTGCATGCTTGATATAAGTCTTGATATAAGGCCACTGATAGACTGTGGACCTTAGAGTCTACCTCTGAGTAATGTTTTGCTCACTCTGGTCCTGCCACACTGTTTTACTTCCTTATCTTCAAACAATCTAATAGTTTATTACCTTTGGCATGCATTTATTTTTTATTCTTCTGGGAACAGAGGTTTCCCTAGCTATCCGTATGGCTTTTCTACCACTTTTGCAGGCTTCTTCAATTTTTACTCTATTCTCTTTGTTTTATTTAGAACTGTCACCCTGCTCTACCTGCTCATCTGATTTTCTATCTTACTCTTTGACAAGGGCTCATTGCAATCTAAAATAGTTCATTAATTTATTTACTATGGTTGCTGTCTGATTTCCTGTGTGGGCATGCAGTTTTGTCTTTCTTACCTGTGAGCCTCCACATCTAAAAAGTACCTGGCTCATACTCATAACTGCTCAAGTGTTTGTGGATGCAAATATTGAAATTTATTTCAGATTTTAATTCTATATCTTTGGTGTGTGTGTGTGTGTGTGTGTGTGTGTGTGTGAGAGAGAGAGAGAGAGAGAGAGCGAGAGAGAAACAACATGCAGGTGTAATGGGACTTGAACTGAATCTGAGCACAATCTCTTAGATTTTTCACTCAAGAATGATGTTCTTTCACTTGAGCTACAGATCCACTTCTGTCTTTGTGCTGGTTAATAGGAGATAAGAGTCTCCAGCTTGGGCTGGCTTCAAACCTCAATCCACAGATCTCAGCTTCCTGAGTAGCTAATATTACAGGTATGAGCCATTGATGTCCTGCTGTAATTCTTTATCTTAAATCATTTGATGTATATAAACATTCCTCCTGTATTAACTGAAAAAGAAATTGCATGTAATTCTTGTTGGATTGTGTGTACTTCCTCTGAGCACTAATTTTGTGCTTTTGCAAAGATAGAGTTAAAGAAACATTGTATAAATCACTCCTGAAATTTTAGTTAAGAAGTAATAAATGTCTAGGGAAGACAAACCAAATCAATACAGTACCTGATTGATCTTTTTCTTCTTCCTTTAACATGTCTATCTGTCTTTTCACGAAATAGATTTCTTTTTATTTTATTTTATTTTCATTTTTACTCACTGTGGAAATGTAAAGACTTTTCTAAGACTATGTTTAGGTTCACCTTTCTAAATCCTTTGTAATTTTTTCATCTGTGATTTTGGATTTTAAGACTTTAGGATTAAATCCAATTTTTGAGTATCTGAATCTTAATGGATAGAATGGGAAAATTATTTTATTATTCTTAAATCATGCTTTGTTTATGAATTTCATTTGCTTTAAGAAAACGTATTTGTTGGTTTTTTAAAGTTCTTTTCCTTATTTATTTATTCATTTCTTTTAAATTTTATGTAAAGGCAATGTACAGGGGGATCACAGTTACATACATTAGATAATGAGTCCATTTCTGTTTAACAGTGTCACAACCTCCCTCATTTTCTCTCAGTTTTCCCCCATTTGACCTCCTCTCCCCCTGCCTTGTATAGTTCATTTTCCAACCTAGTGTCTAGTGAGTATCACAGCTGAATTGGTTTGCCCTTTGTCTCACTGTTCTGTGTTTCCTCTTCCCCTTCCCAAATCAGATGAACTTACATACAAGACAAAGGGTACAGAAGTCAAAAGCAGCAGCAAAAGGGAATAAACCAAAGCGGGGTGGGGATAACTGCAAACTGTACAATAAAAAAACCTCTTTTGTTGGTTTTTATTCAGTTATTTTATTCTGTGATTTCTTGATTTTATTCCATTTATACTCACATGGATTCATTCTTTTCTGTGTCAACCTCCTCAAAAGCAAGATAATTTTTGCCTTTTAAATATTAGCTAAGCCATTAAGAAAACTGATGAGCAGTAAATAATTGGTATAAAAGGTTTCAATCATGGTGAACATTGGAGTACAGGAAATATAATGGGTCTTCTTTTGCTGTTGTTATTGTTGTTTAGCTTTAGGGAATATTATAGTAGCAAACAAATATGATTTTTAACATTTTATTGTAAAAGTTATGTACAGATGTGTTACATAAGTAAATTAATGAATACATTTCTTTTGAAATAAACTTCTTTGAAAAGGCAGGATGGGTTAATATTCCTTTACTAACTACTAGATACTAGCAGACCCAAGTTTCTGTCTGTATTAGGTCCCTTTGCAGTCAGCACAGACAAGTGATTTTCAAATTTGGGAGCAATTAAGAATATTTTGAGCTTGTTGAAAAATGTATAAACTTAAATCTATTTTCAGAGATTAGTGTTTTTAAGAACTCTGGTACCCAGGTTTGAATTCAAGGTATCACATTTGCTCAGCTTGTTTGCTCAGCTGGTACGTTACTGCACAAGCCACACCTCCATTATTTTTTTTGCTAGTTAGTTGGAGATGAGATGCAATCTCTCAAACTTTCTTGTCTAGGCTGGTTTCAAACCATTATCTCTCAGATCTCAGCCTCTGAGTAGCTAAAATTATAAGTAGGAGTCACAGGCACCCAATTAGAGATTATTCATTAGGTTTTTGGCATGGCATTTAGAATTTATGCAAGTGTTTGCTTGAGAATGAGAGAGAAAGAGAGAGAGATAGTATTTGGCAAAAATTGAGGTCGTTGTTGTATACAGATTTAAAAATGACTGTATTTTGTAATGCAGTTATAGTGTTAGTACCAGGTGGGGTTTTTCTGTGTATCACAAACAAAATCTGCCTGCATGGAGAAGTAAGTATCAAACACCAGCTGTGGTTCAAGATTATTTGATTCCATCTGCTGCCATCTCTTGAGATGATGCTGCTAACTTTCATTCTTATCTCTGACACTTGGAGATTTAGTGGTCATGGGTTTGAGCTTTGCCTCTTTCTATCCAATAACATAAGTGTCCTTCTTTGGTGACTTCAGGGATGTACTTTGTATTTCCTATAACCAAGCAGCTGTACCACACCACTAGATTCCCAGCTCAGATTCCCACAGAGGGTAGTTGAGTCAGTCAGTCCTTATAAAGTCTGGTGAGATTATGTATGGCTCTTTATTTTCCTGATGAATCTATTTCTTGCATGGAGATCCTAAACAATTAGGAAAAGAAGGAATGAAAGAAAGAAGGAAAAAAGAGAAAAAGAAGGTAGAAAGGGAGGAATGAAGGAAGGAAGGAAAAAGATAAACTGGAAATGGTCATATCCCTAAGTTGTAAGAGCAGGACCTCTAAGATGGCCGTTAATATACCTGGTATGTGATATTTTTCTAAGGCAGCTTCTCTGTTCCAAGCATTTCTTGTTCTTCAGTTACCACAGTGAATGTTTTAGGGCACATAATGGGCTTATTACAATAGTTAATGACCCCCTCGTCCAATTCCTTTTGACCTCCGGACAGTGACCCTTTCCCACTTATCAGCTCTTCTTGGAAGTCCTAAGACTACAACATTGGTTCCCAATGTACTCCTTAAGAATTTATTTTTAAAAGCATCACGATTTCTGTACAGCTCCAGTTCACCTAAAACAGATGGCCAGTTTAATCAGAGATGTCAGAAGGTACTTTTCCCTCTGTGCTTTAAGTGAACTTTAGAGTCACGTATTTCTGGATTCAAATTGCGCTTTTGCCACTTGCTACAATCGTGATGTTAAGCTGCTTGGTGATTCTCAGTTGGAGAGTGATTTTCTTTGCTAGAGAACATTTGGCAGGAGACTTTGATTCTCATCACTGGAAGGATGTTACTGGCTTCTCATGGATGGAGGCCAAGGAAGCTGTTAAATGTCCTACTGTGCAAAGGACAGCTCCCCACATGCCCAACAAAGGATTATCTGACTCCCAGCATTAACCAGGGCAAGGCTGAGGAAGCCCACTCCTGCAAACCATGACCCTGCTCCTCTAGCCTCATCTCGAATGGAGATCACAAGGTCTACTTATGAGGCTCCTCTGTGGCATAAATTGTAGTGCACAGAATGATCCATGCCATAGGGGACAATTATACTAGATCTGAAAAATACATTTTTGTTTATGTTGGTCCTGGGACTTGAACTCAAGGTCAGGATCCTGTCCCTGAGCAATTTTTGCTCAAGGCTAGTGCTCTACTACTTGAGCCACAGCTTCACTTTTGGCTTTTTTTCGGCAGTTTATTGGAGGTAAGAGTCTCATGGACTGTCCCACCTGGGCTGATTCTGAACTATGATCCTCAGATCTCAGCCCCTGAGTAGCTAGGACTACAGGCGCAAGCCACTGGCACCTGAGCTCAAAGGTTTTTGAGTGTCCAGCACACTGTGGACACTTGTTCACATTCACAAGCTTCCCAGTTGTTCACATTCATGGACTTCCCTTCTACAATACCACTATTGTGAGTATCACTGATCAGGCTTTGCCTTGCTTCACTTCAGCAAGCACATGCTTGATAGCAAGCACATGGTTTCACATTTCTCTCCATTGCTCTCCTCTTCTGACCTCTGTCTCTGAGATAACCAAGTGGACACCATGGATCTTGCTGTGCATTCCTGTCAGTGCACATGTAACTAGGGCTGGCCTGAGCATCCTGACACTGTTGACTGATGAGAGGCTAATGAGATGCTTCCTACTCTTTACCACTGGGTGGATTTCTCCAAGACACATTTTATGGGGCTTCTTAGAATGTTCAGAATTTGTACCAACAGTCCAAATATGGCCAGCTTGATAGCATACATTTCCTTCCATTAACTTCCTTCTCTGGTTTATTCCTTCTTATTCTGTTTTCTGAGATCATTTCTCACATAAAACACTTGCAGTGTAGGCTTTCTCCCCCTGAGCTCAGCTCTCTGGAAACTTTGAACATGATACCTCTGAATGGAAAGATTAGGGATAGAGACCCAGAAAGATGAGGGAAATTGGTTGAGGTAATATTAACTGCTAAAGCAAGACTAGAAACAATGTGACCTGACCTGTTTACAATGTTCTTGCCACAGCACCATAACTTTGTCCATATTATTTTTTGGCTCAGTTTATCAATGCTATTTATGCGCTGAGCGTTTCAGTTATTATTAGGGACTGTTAAAATATGACAAGGGAGGCATATGCTAATAAAAATGTGTGGGTTTCTGAAATGCCAGTAAAAACTGTTTATGCCATGGTAAAAGATTATTTAAGGAATTCTAGGTGTTTTGCCATCTGGAATGTCTACAAAAATGTAAAACTATCTCAAGTTCACCTGTACTTAAGTATGTTTATGCATATAATCATTGGGCCATAATATTTGCATCACAAGAAGTACGATTGAAATCTCACCAGATTTCTATGTTATTTATCACAAAGTTAATAGGTCTCTTAGGACATTTGGACTGATTATGGCAAAACTGAAATTACCTCAATATCTATGATCAAATTTGTTATGAAAAAGGATTTAGAAGAGTAGGTAGAAGTAGCTTTTTTGTCATATATAGTATTACATTAACCTGTTGGTAACATTACATTTTCTAGTACCTGGACAGAACATAATGTTCTGTACAGTCACATCTTCTGCTACTATTTAATTTGCAATTTCCCTTAAGAAATTGTAAACTTACCACAGATGGGAGGTGAATTAGTTTGTGCTAATACTTGCTTTAATACTGCATGTGAACACTACACACGAACAATCTTTCAGTCTGGATTACCTTGCTGAAGAACAAGAGTACCAATAACTTTACTGGATCTATTGTTAAGCCTCAATTTACCTATCTCAGAAAGTATTGGAGTTACTCTAGCACTTCTGGATCATAGTTTATTTATTTATTTATTTATTTTTGGTTGGTCATGGGGCTGAAGGCTAGTGCTCTACCACTTTGGCCATAGTGCCACTTCCAGTTTTCTGGTGGTTTATTGGAGATAAGAGTCTCATGGACTTTCCTGCCCAGGGTTGGCTTTGAACTGCGATCCTCAGATCTCAGCATCCTGAGTAACTAGGATTACAGGCGTGAACCACCAGTGCCTGACTTCACAGTTTATTTTTTTTATTAAAGCACTGGCTTAGTTTTAGGAGAAAAGGGGTAATTTCTGACAGAGTCAATGCTATTACACATTTAGGGGGATGAGAACTTGACTATGGAATGATGGAAAGTGTTTGGATTTTCTACCCACATGGGTAGTATTTATATGGCGTTCCCTTGGGACTCCCCTTTGTGCCTTGCTCCAGGCTGAAAACGGATGCCCTGTATGTCATGGATTATATCAATGGAAACCAGAGAAATGCAATTTGGCCAGGTGCTTGACTATTGTTATCTACAACACACTTACTTTGTCTTTAAGGCCCACTTAAAATATAGTAGGGCCAGTACGTCATGCTAATGTGTTGTAATAACATAGCCTAAGTCAGGCTTTGGTGGCTCAAACCTATAATCCTAGCTACTCAGGAGGCTGATATCTGAGGATTGTGGCCATCTTGAGCAGAAAAGTTTATGAGACTCTTATCACCAACTAACCACCAAAACAATCCAGAAGTAGAGCTGTGGATCAAGATGTACATGGCTCAGGATGTACAAAGCTCAAGGATGACATCCAGGTCCTGATTTCAAGCCTCAGGATCAGCAGAAAAACATCCTCCCTAGGTGGAGGTGGTTTTAAAACAGGATAATAGCTTCAGTTATTTACTGTACCAGTGAGCAGGTTCTGGAGAAAAAGTGGCAGAAAGGTCAATGCTAATGCTGTGGAGGTGATACAATTAGAGGATGATAGAACATTTCCCTTGGAGAGCACAAGTGGGTGTAGTGAGCAAACATTCAATTTAGAAATAAGAGGAAATGACTCAGTTCACCTATCGAATGAGAAAACTACTGTGCAATTTTTCATCATGTTTCATGTAAGCTCTCTTTAGCATTGTGAGCTTTTCTTCAGATACATCTTAAGTTTCTAACACCTATTCATACTCATTTATTCCTTCATTTACTTAGATATCTATGGAGCTCCAATGAGATTCAATCCACAGAAAGCAGGAAGAAATGTAAAATGAAAAAATTGGTCTGAGTATGGTGACAGACACATATCTTAGTTTTTGCTTGATCAGTACACTTCTTTTTATAAATGCAGTTATTTTTTCTCTTTTTTCGCTTCATTTTTATTTTCTGGCTTCTATTTTAAACTTCTGCTACAAATGTAGTTAGGTTTTTTTTCAGGTTTGCTTCCTATAGAAAAATAGGCATTAGCTACAGGAGTGAAGAATGGGTAATACAATTGTTGGTAATTTTTCAGAATTGATAAAAATATAGTGTTTACCCATGTATTCCTCTCCTCATTTGTAAGGAAGGAGCTTAAAACCTTTCAAGGTTCTGTGCTGCCTCTCACTGGTTTTTCAGGAAGACGCAAATCCAGACTTGAATGAGTTCCCATTTTACATCCATGGGAATGGCTGCAGCCAATGAGACAGACACCATGAGGTACTAGTGAAAGGGTGGAAGACGTGAACCCTCCTGCAGTGCTGTGGCCATAACGTATTCTGTAGCCACCTTGAAGATCTGTTTGGAAGTTACTCAAGAAGTTAAATGTGAAATTGCTATGTGATTGAGCAGCCCACTCGATTTACTAACCCCAAAAGAGTACAAACATATGCCCCTCAAATCTTATAAGTGTTTGTGTATGTGATTTATTCCTTGAGTTAGAAACTGGAAGCAAATTAAATGTTTATCAACTTATGGAGGGGGTAGACAAAGCAGTAGTAGGTTCACACAATAGGGTAATATGCAGCAATGAAAAAGGATGAACTTCTGATATGTCACTTCATGGGTGAACTTCCAAAGCACTATGGAAAATAAAAGCACGAAAATATAGACTCCATAGCTATCATATGACTCCATTCATAGAAAGTACTGCCTGGGGCTAGAATTAGGCTGAGTTTAACAATATGGGAATGAAAAGATCTTATTATATGGAGGAAAGCACTCTAAACCTTATTTTTGTCATGGCTGATCAGTAAGAAACATTGCTTTATAAACTAAAAACAATGGGTTGGAGGTACGGCTCAGTTGGAAGAGGGCTAGCTAATGAGCAAAAGCACCAGAAGATGTTCAAAAAGGAAATAAAAGGAATAAATTCAAGACAAGTAAAGTAATAGTAGACATATTATGTATACATATACATAATACATATACATAGTATACATATTATGTTCATGAAGGAAGACCCACCCTTTGAGCATATTGGCTTATTAAAGTAGAAATGAGCAAGGTTCTTTACCTTAGAGGACATGAAAAAGAGAGCTTTGATAACAACCATTGCTTGTTTGGAGAATACTATGTTCCAGCACACCTTCACAAGCTAGAAAGGGACAAGGCTGGGTTTCAGAACTCTTATGTTGCTTCTTCTAAGGGAACGGTCTAGATGGCATATTCAATGGGGAGTGAAAACATGTAACCATTCATTTTTATGACTGTTCAGAGTCTCTGGTCCATTTCCTAAAATACTTTCAATAGTTAGAACAGCTATAATCAAGAAATCTAATAACAACAGATGCTGGAGGGGATGTGGTCAAAAGGGAACCCTACTGCATTGTTGGTGGGAATGTAAACTTGTTCAACCACTTTGGAAAGCAGTATGGAAGTTCCTCAAAAGACTCCACATAGAGTTTCCCTATAACCCAGCAATATCACTTTTAGGCATTTACCCAAACCATCACAAACAAGGCCAGACTAAAGCTGCCAGCACAACTATATTTATCGCAGCATTATTTACCATAGCTAAGATATGGAACCAACCAGATGCCCCTCAGTAGATGAGTAGATCAAGAAAATGTGGTACACACACACACACACACACACACACACACACACACACACACACACTGGAATTCTATGTCTCCATCAGAAAGAATGACATTGCCCCATTTGTTAGGAAATGGAAAGACTTGGAAAAATTATATTAAGTGAAGTAAGCCAGACTCAAAGAAACATAGGTCCCATGGCTTCCCTTATCTGCAATAATTAGTATATATCTAGGACAAGCAGAAAAGGTCAAAAGCATACAAATGACCATATAACCTGAAGCTAAGCGAATGAACCCCAAGATAGGGACACAAGATGTTTTATCTATGTTGCTGTTCTTTTTAATGTACTTATAACGTACTATGTGATTTTTTTTGTTTCTTTTGTATGTTCTTCTGCCATGGTACAACCCCTGTTGTCATTGTATTTGATTCTGGTGCTCTGCATCTTATATATATATATATATATATATATATATATATATATATATATATATATATATATATATAATTTGGGGAGGGGAAGGAAAATAACAAAATGCTGCAATAAGGATACAGGATGACCCATTGTAACAATGGGATGTACAAGACATTATGTTTAAAATGAACTTTACACCTTTGGGGGGGGAGGGAGAGGGGCAGGAGGAGTTAGGGAGGTCGGGAGGAAAAGGATGGTAGGGGAAATATAAAGGACGGTGCAACACTGCTCGATAGGAAATCAACTCAGTACCTTATTCATGTAACTGTAGCCCCTCTGTATAGTATCTTTACAATAAAAAGTATATTAAACATACTCTCCATGAAAGCTGAAAAGTAACTTCAGAACTAGCTTCCCAGTACCTACTTTGTTCTGGGTATGCACAGAAAATGCCTCTTCAGGACTTGAGCATGGACCAAGTGCCAGCTTAGCAAGCAAGGGGCTTTGAGTTCAAACCTCAGTATCTACAAAATAGACAGTTAGTCCATTTGTTGCAAAAAAGTAGGTTTGAGAAAGCATTTAGGATACAATGCCTACAAGGATAAAAAATTTAAATCTCTTCTGGTTTGGGAATTTGGATGTGCATTGAAGGCTGATTAGGGCGAGGCTTAGTGAAGAGGAAAGATTTGTTAACTAGGCAGAGATCCTATGGCTTAGTTTGAATGCAGATTCCATAAAGCTTTGTGGGCATTGGGAAGGGCTGAGGAAAGGCGTGTTGTGCGTTGAAACTGGCTTCTGCAATACACAAAACAGAAAATTTAGAAAGTACTGTGTTGCCTTCAAATGTGCTTATACTGACTATCAATCCGAACTGATGGAAGATTGTAGGAGTAAAGAGACAAAGGTAATAGACATTAAGGTCTTATCTCTGGTTCCCTTCTTTCTTCCCTCTGTCCCTCCCTCTGTCTCTGTCTCTGTCTCTCTTCTCTCTCTCCTTCTCTTCCTCTCTTCCTTTGTTCCTGTAGTTTTGAGTATTGACCTCAGAGCCTCAGTAAGTTCTTTAGCAACTGATACACACATCTTTATTTTTGGTTATATATAAATTTCCAAGGGAAAAAGTATCAAACATATTGTGAGTGCCTGAATGCATTTAGCATCTCTCAGTGCTTGGTTGTAGAGACAGTGGAGTTTCCTTCCCTCTTTTCCTTTGCTGGGAAGATCAAATGCACACATGGAAATGAAGTGATGCAATGAGATAGATATTGATAAATGGCAACTGATTGATAACAGAAAAATTCCTGTGAGGACAGAATTGAGAGGAGGGGATATTTTTTTTATTGTGAGAATACTGTACAGAGGGGTTAAAATTACATGGGTAAGATAATGAGTACATTTCTTATCAAGCATTGTAGCCAAGAGGAGGGGATATTTGGGTGGTCAGTTATGTCTTCACAGAGGGATTGGTCTGTGATATGAATTTGGTCTAGAATTTTGATAAAGTAACTAGGGAAGATTATACTTTTTGGTAGAGCAAAAAATTATAAGAAAACAATTGGGCTATAGAGGTAGATTTGGTTAATAGAGTCATACAAAGGAAAGGCATACATAGAAGATAAGTCTTAAGCGCCACATGAAGAGTTTGAACATTTTTGGTGGAGATAAGTTGTTGAATGGTAATTACATCATCTATCGATTTACAAGTTTGGGGAACTTGAAAGAAGCAGACCTAACTTGGTGCTGTTTTAGCTTAGGACTGAGTTGGATCTGAGACTCTGATCTATACTGACAGAATTTGGAATGAAGAAGAGATCTGGAGGAGGAGCTGTGCCTGAGCTTGCTGCATGAAGAAAGGCTTGTGGAATGTTGACACTAGGTAACCAGGGAAATGATGGAAATAAGGAAGCTGAGTCAATCACTGGAGGGAAGGTAGCTTTGTTCTTTGCTTTGTTTTTGCTTCATAAGTCAGAAGTGACGATGAATCTTCTCATTGGCAGGTGGAGGTCTGAAATTAGAACTTGGAGGGAAAAAAATCATATTTTTTTAAAGCATGGAACAGATTATGACAACATCAGGAGTTCAATGACCGAATGGCTTCCCATTACACTTGTAACAAATTTAAATTTAGTCCAGCACCAGTGGCTTATGTCTGTAATTCTAGCTATTGAGGAGCTTGAGACTTGGAGGATTTTGATGTTTGAAGCTATCTGAGCAGAAGAGCCCCAAAAGCTTCATCTTTACAATTGCCAGCAAAGAGGCTGGAGGTTTGGCTCAAGTGACAGTGACAGGTGAGTAATCAAGCAGAGCTAGTTTAAGGCCTTGAGTTCCAACCCTGGTACTGTCAATAGAAATGAAAATAAGCTGTACTCCAGTAACATTAACCTCCCTTTTCTTTTTATTTCCATATCTGTTCCACTCTTACTTCTTATTGCTAACTATATCTCCTCTTTCATAATTCAGATAAAATATTATCTATTTAGAAAATCTGGTTCAGATACGTATTAAAGTTGCTAACTCCTCTCCCTCACCTCTCCTGACTTTACTTTTCTCTGCCACATTATCTTATTTACTTATTTCATAGCAGTTAATAGCATCTGAAACTATCCTAGGGGCACAGAATTAAAAGGATGTTTTAAAAATAAGAAGTGTTTGAAAGTTCCTGTTCTCTCAATAGTGGAGGAATGCATTGATGTTCAGATTAATCATTGAAACTAAAATGTAGGAAAGGATTTGGTCAGAAAAACACCTAACATAGCAGGAGGGAGTAACTGGGATGAGGATGGGGTACATAGAGTTTGTTTTCTTGTCATCTTAAGTTCATCTATTAAATTAAACATTTGGTCTCTGTGTTTTTTCTGGATTTGTGTATAGTCATAAAATGACACTCTAAAGTACTTGGAAGACAATTTAGAGGTAGGGTAATTAGAAGGAAAAAGGGTGTTTTCAAGGTATGGTTGTCAGAAAGGTCTCTGGGAAAAGGTGGTGGAATAAATTTCATAGGTTTACTTTAAGATGAAATGAGAGAGAATCATCTGAGTAGGGGAGATTGATGAATAAAACCTCATAAGCGAGAAACCCTGGAGAGTGCTCAGAGACTGGCAGTTGTCCAAATGTAGTTTGGTGGAGGGGTGGAAAGAAGGATAGACTGGGATCATGAGAACGTAAGTGACAACTTGAGATAAGTGCTGTATGCTCTTGATTTAAGTAGACATCTTGTTAAAAAGAGCTTTTTTGAATAAATGAATTTGAAATTAGGTGCTATCCAGTTGGATTAGCACCCAAGTTGATGTGAATTTCCCTTTTGAACAAATAGACTCATCAAACATTTCAGCCTATTACTGATGCAGAATTAGGCACCTGCTGAAAAAGGAAAGGTGTTGGAGATCCCTCAGCAGCTCTAGGTGCAAAAGGTAGCAAGGACAGGGAGGATTCAAAGGTACCAGAAGTAGCATATTGGTTCTGTTGGTGAAATTTTCTTTACTTTTTCAATTGCATACATGTTATAATGTAAATTAACAAGTGGAAAAATTTGGAAGTGGAGAAAGAAAATCAATGAATATTAAAATTTAAATTATCTGCAAATACAAGAAGAAAGATTTTGGTTCAAAGTTGGATGAAATCAGTTGGAAACAAAAGCTAAAACTAAAATGGAAATTTATGAGTGATCAAACAAGAAAGTATATATCACCTGCATGGGTGTGGGATTGCTTTTGAGTTAGATAGACTTCAGGATTTCATTCTTGGTCATTCAGTGACTGAATCTTGATTATCAAATTATTAAATTATCCATTTTATTGGTTTGAGTGTCCAAATTATTGGATAACCAGTTCTTCACATTTGTAACCCTCAGTTCACCAGGTCATTATTGGGTAAAAATGAGACACTAAACATAAAGTAACCAATATCCTATCTGGTACCTTGAACTCCTCAATAGATGACAGTGACACTTTCACCCTTTCTCGGCTTTTCCTTCCTCTTCTCCACAGGGACGTGTCTGCTGTGTTTCCACATGATATTTAATTAGTAAAATACAGTAAATCTCATTTCCCAAAGTCAGAATTTGTCTTGCTATGTGTCTACTCTGATGCCTGGATGTCTTTTCGTATTTGATCTGAGTAAAGACCAAATTCCATCTGGAGTTTATAAAACATCTTTTACTTGTCATTTTCAAGCAGATTTTTTTTCTGCATGTGTCTACTAGATGGTTTGAAAGCTGTAAAGGAGTAATCAAACATTGTGAAAGAATTCCAAGGTAGTAAGTAGACTTCCTCATTGTACCAAAGACAGCTTGTTATTGAAATGACCCCATGGACTTCTCTAAAAGCAACCGTGAAATTTTTATTTTCATACCCAATAATCTTACTATTACTATTAGTAACGAAGTAAACCCAAAATTCTTGATATGGCAATATTATCCCCATTCCTGAGTCTAGGCTTCTGTCTCATTCATCCATAATGTTTCTCTGTGTTTAATACATGTGTCTCACACATATATTCAATGTTCTTATTTAAAACATTGTTTCTAATTCATATTCAAGGCTCCCTATTGAGCAATGAAGCTAATGGCTTGGCTTCTGTGACTAGAAACTCAATTTGATTCCATAATAGAATGTTCTCTCTTCCTCTCTTTCTCTTGCATACAACACTATTTATCATGTTTCTCTCGTGTATGATGCATCATTCTCTTGCTACTTAAAAGGAGGTATGGTGGGACAGGAGTTTAACTGCTTTTTAACTTTACTTCCTGGTTTAAATTTTTGAAGCACTGGAAATGGCATTTCTTATAAATCTGCCTTCTCCTCTGCAATGATAAAAAAAAACACCCTTCAAACTCTGCATGATTTGATAGAGACAGAATAAAAGGTATGCTTGGCAAAAGGAAGTCTTGAAGTTACCTGGGTTTGGATCAAGCCTCACTCTTCTTACCCACCCAGATGTACTGCCTAAAAATTAGGAGATGCTAGGCCATACGACCACAAGTATTTGTTAATCTCCAAGCTCAGAAACCACCATTTTGAGTCTTTAACTCCTATTTATTGCTAGAAGCAGAGAATCTGTCTGTCTCTCTGTTTCTGTCTCTCTCTTTCTGACACTGTCTCTCCTTCAGCCTCTGTCTGTCTGTCTGTCTCTGTCTCCCCTGCACCCCCCTTTCTTTGTTTTCTAGTGATCAGTAGCTGCTGGGTGTGTTAAAAGTTTTGAGTAAATGAGGTGAGGAACAAGTTTGTCATCACAAAACCAGATATGGAAACAGTAAGCTTAGCTACATCAGAAGTGACTGGGTTTCAAAAAAACATAACCAGTAAAAAATTATTTTGAAAAATTCTAATACTGGATCCATGAGGTGTAATAGATTTCAAAGTATAGTATATACGTAACTTTGACTTTTGGTAGATGACAGCTACTTTGATAGTGTTCTTGGACTCAGTTTCTGGCTTTCGAGATGGCACCTACCATTGGCAAAATCATTACTGCTCTGCATGGAGTGTAAAGTCCCATGATGGCATCCATCAGCGTAAAAGCCTTGAGGGGTTAGTGCTGGGACCACCACCCAGACCAGGAGAGCTTATGGCGGACTTAGGAAGGGGGGGCAATGGTAGTGTTAGAGAGAAGGATACAAATAATTTCCCTTTTGTTGTTATTGTATTCCAAGTCCTTCCTTGCTCAAGCAGAATGGAGTGAACTTCTTTTTGTCATGTGATTGCTTCTGTTGCTGAAGGAGCAAATAAAAAAATAATATCACTGCAAATGTTTCTCCCACAGTGTGAGCGAGGGAGACAATGTTCCTGTAGTTCTGAAGTGCTGGTCTCATGACTATTTAAAGCAGACTGGAAAACATCTGCTTTGATGCTTCAATTTGTCTCATTATGATTTCTTACCAGCAACAAAAATTGTTTACTTCAAATGATATGCACCCAGATACATGGTGACTTGTGGATGTGCTTTCTTCTCAGTTGCCTTTCTGAATTTTCACTTCTAATGATTATTGATGCTTGGCAAAAACATGAGTTTTTGAATCAGACAGTTCTTAGGTATGCTTTCATCTCAGCTTAAGCACCTTGTAAATAGTGGAAAAATAATATGGCTGTCTGGAGAATTAAATGAGACTACAGACATGAAAAGACCTGGCGATGATTGTCATTCAGGGCTTGTTACTTGCCTTTCTTTTAGTTAGAGTTCTCAAAGGCTGATTGATAATGTTAGCTAGATTTAAATTGCCAATAAAAATAATACTTTCCTAAGCTAAGGAGCTTATTGGCAATGAAATCTACAATTCAATTTACAAAGCATATTGATGCTAAGTGATGTAATTAAAGACATTTTTATTGGCACATGTTACTTGTATAAGAGAGTTTCATTGTGATCTATCTATATACACAAATACGATATCCCCTGATCAAATTCACCTCCCATCCCTGTCCCTCACCCCTCTGTCACAACTTGTAAAATCAAGTTCAACAGATTTTATTGTCCTATTTCCATACATTTATATAAAGTACTTCAATTATGTTCATCTTCATTCAATCTGTTCTCCCCACTTTCCCTGGTGTTTATTTCCCAACAGAATGTATTTTACATTCCATTTTCTTATTAATTATAGAAGGCGCTTCACTATGGTGTTTCATACAAGCATATACTATACTTTGATCATTCTCCATACTCTCATTCTCCATCCCCCATTCCTCGATTATTCAAAAGCTTCCAGTCAGCTTTCATATGAAGTCTTCATACATTCTTTTTCCTTCATCCTCATCCCTTTGATCACCCAAGCAATTCCAGAAGTATAATAGTCAGTCTCTCTCTCTCCTTCTGTTTCTCTGTGTCTACCTATGTTTGAAAATGCATTTCTTCAAGACATTTGTTTTTGTTGTATATCATACATTATATATTGTTATTTGTTATCCAGAAGTCTGTAAAATATTTTTAAAGTGCTTTCAAGGAACTCCTCATTGGTTCTTATTTTTTTTGAGTGGAATAATTGTTAGCTGTTCATATTAATGATTAAGATTGATCAAAACTTGACCTGAGTAAATATCAATAGGTAACAATCTTAGGAAAGTACTATTTTGTTAATTCCACCAATTTGCTTCCTTAGGAAACCTTGTCTCTTAGAAAATCACACAGAATTAGATATACACAATAGATGATACAGCTTATTATTTCAGAGAAAGATCAGAATGGGTGGAAACTAATTAAGGCAGAGTCAGGTCTTTGAAATCATAAACACCCGCATATACCCAACAGTACAAAAAAGCATGAAAATAAAAGCTGAGTACCTAATTACGGTTCATACTATCTAATTATGCTTTAAACAGTACATAATTAAAACATGCATACATTTAGTAGGCTATTAAAGTAAAATGCATTTTAAGTAGTAAGTAAATAAAAACTTGTCTCATTTGTGTTGTTCTACCAAAGAAACCTCACCAAGTCTAAAACTTTTTATTAATGTGCATTTCAATTGGTTTAAAACCAAGTATCTTTTATCTACAAAGCTCTTTCGAAGCTGGGGCTTTATTGCTTACAATAAGGTTAGAACAGATGGTCATTTGGTTCCCAATTTTATTGTAAATCGTACGTGACTGATGTTTCTTGGGGACTAAGGTCTCTGTCAAAGATTTGGCCTCTGCATAGCCTGACAGTGAAAATTTACCTAGACAATCCAGAATGTTTTAGAAGAGGATCCCAGATAAAATTGTGTAACCTAATGCATATTAAGTTCAGTCTTCGCTGCCTTTCCTTCTCACTACCTTTACTCATAGTTTGCTTTTCCTTGGGTACTTTTTAAATTTTTTCTTGTTTCTTTTCCTTAGTACCTTCCATTACTATGAGAAAAGATTTACTAAGTCATTGCTTTGTTTCTTTTTGGTTCTTGACCTAGGGCTTTGAATTCAGAGCCTGGGCACTGTTTTTGAGTTTTGTAGCTCAAGGATAGCACTGTACCTCTTGAACCACAACTCCATTTTTAGATTTTTGGTGGGTACTTGGAGATAAGAGTCTCACAGACTTTCCTTCTTGGGCTGGCTTCGAACTGCTGTCCTCAGATGTCAACTTCCTGAGTAGCTAGTATTACAAGCATGAGCCTCAGGCCCTGGGCTTAAATCAGTGATTTTTGGGCTGGGAAGATGGCTCAGTGGTAGAGTGCTTGCCTTGCATGCATGAGGCCCTGGGTTCGATTCCTTAGCACCATATAAGCAGAAAAAAATGATGGAAGTGGTGCTGTGACTCAAGTGGTAGAGCGCTAGCCTTGAGCTGAAGAGCTGAGGGACAGTGCCCAGGCCCAGAGTTCAGGCCCCACGACTGGACCCTCCCAAAAAAAATCAGGGATTTTTAACAAACTCAAGGACTGCTTAAGGAGCTACACAGCTGCTGCTAATAGGGCCAGACCCCCAGTTCATCAACCTGCTTCTGTCAGCACAGTTCAGCAGTTGAATGCGTTATTTCCTGTGCTTCCCTGGAAGGTATTGTTTAAAGATATATTTTAACCTCTATAGAAAAGGCTAAGAAACTAGAAGTATATGACTTTGACTTAAAATTTTTTTGACACACAAGCAAGTGAACTAAGTCAGGCACAGAGAGACAAAAGATGCATGTTTTCTCTCATATGTGAAAGTTAGGTCTAAATTATAAATATATATGAAAATACATACAGGACTGTATACATATGTACACAATAGATTGACTAGAGTATGATATGGCAGAGGATGATTCCAGTTGCAAACTCCTTTGAACAATTGACTTTCAGTTGAACAAAATGAATACCAGGGAGTTGGAACATGTTTTACTAGAGGTAGATAGAACTCAAGGGGAAGGGGATAGGCAAATGGAGAAGAGGGAGGGTAGGCCTGACATATTCAGTGTGAAGAATTAGAAAAATTAAGGCTGTGTCCATTTTACAATTTACTAACTGCTGACTCTGCTTCTGTAAACTTGCTTGCTTGCGCTAACACCAACCCCCTCCCTGGAAATAAGGAATTGGGTAAAGTCTCAGAGCCCAGATGCCGGCCCCAGGACAAGGTCAGTGGTCATAGATAAAGAACAGACAGTACATGTTCCTCAGTTCCCATTTAGAAATTCCCCAGACAGGACCTTGAGATAATGACCACTTGGCAAGACCACAAGCTAAGCCAAATGTTAACCAATCATAGGCCTGTAACCATGTAAACCCCCCTTAAACCAACCATGGGCCAGTCATTTTACAAAGAGTGTTACAAAATTTCCTGCGTGGCAAAGTGATTGTTGGTGTATATGGTGACCTTTAAATGGACCAATCATGGGATGCTTTGTGTTATGCGTTAATCTTGTGATTTTTGCTTTTAAAAAGGCTTGTAACCGCTGCTCGGGGCTCTCTGACTGACCGGGGCAGAGAGTCCGTTTGCGCAAACGTCAAATAAACTCCTCTTGCTTATTGCATCTCCCGGCCTAGAGTCTGAGTTTCTGGGGCGCCCTCCCATTGACAAAAGTATCCCAGGAGTCTGGGGTCTTTCATTTGGTGCATGGGCCGGGAACCAGGCACCCACAAACCCCAGATTCCAGGACTGGCAGGAGGTAAGATAGAGCTCTTGTCTTGTGTGTTTGTCACTTTCGTTTTATGTTCTGGGATCCAAATCTGTATTTGGACTAGAGGGAAAAGCAGACATGCCCAGTACCCTAGTCCCTCCCTGGTGCCCTGCTCCAGGGTCGTCTGAATCTGTATTTGGGCCAGAGGGAAAAGCAGACTTGCCCAGTACCCTGGTCCTGCCCTGGAGTCCTGCTCCAGGGTCGTCTGGAGGAAGGAGGTTCTGGGGAGGTTAGGCATGGCCGGCCACTCCCATCTGTAATTTCCTTCCTCATCTGTACTCGGTTGCCGCACGGCATCTGGTTCTGTCTGTCTCTGTTTAGTGTTACTCGTTTTTAATGTGTGTTTTGTATTCTCTATAGAGATGGGACAACAAGTGAGTCCACTCCTAGGACACCTGAGACCTTGTCCTAGTTCGTTTAAAAACAAAAACCGCTGGTTTTGTTTTTGTAACTTGCTTGTTTGTCAATTATGAAATTGCCACTGACCACCTGCAAGTGGCCCCAGTTAGATCTCAGCCTTGGGCCTTGGCTCAGGCAGTCTGAGCATGGGGGAGAACCTGTCAGTCTGAGGGGATGGCCGCTAGGGATTTTTCTTTTCCCTTGCCCCAAGATGACTGGGAATTCTCCTCTGCCTTGGAAGGACTCTGGGTCAACGTCTGCAGGAATCTAAGAGAAAAATCCTTCAGAGGTGAGTAGGGGAGGTTGAGTCCCCTGGTAAGTAAATGGTGGTGAGATGTCGCCCCATTCACTGAGACTTGATTTTGTCTTTGTGGCCACTTGTTTGTCTTGTTTACTTTAGTGTGTGTGTTTGTTTTATGTTTTCTGGGGTAAGGAAGTTCTGGGTGAGTGTGGCAGGCTCACTCAGCAGACTCTGGATTCAGCTTGAGTGGGAGCAAAACAGAGTTCCAGTAGGGATAAACTGGGGCCCATTTGTCCCCAACTCAGCCTTCAGTTCTTGTCTAGTTCTGTTTTAGAACTGGTACCAGTTTTAAATGTGGATCCTTGGTTTTTGTGTTTATCTGTGTTTTTGTTATTTATTTAACCATCTCTGGAGGAATAAAAGTTCCAGCTGGGCTCGGTCACAGACCTGCTATGTCCACCCTCCCTGTGAGGCATGGAAGGTTACTGGGCTAGTTCGGTTCCCTTCAAGCCTCAGGCTGCATTTTCTCCTTGTGGAGGCTGCCAGCAGGGAGGGTGTAGAAGGCTGTGTGCCTAGTTTGGACTTTTTCAGCTAGTCCTGACAATGTAACAATTTGTAAAGTGCTAAAATTGGATTTAAAAAAAATCTGGCCAGTTTAGTTTCAGGTGACCCCCTCCCCCAGCCCTCCTCCAACAGAAGGGATTCAAAAGACTAATTAGTGAATTGCCTTGCTAGATAAGCAAGCTCTGGAAAAATAAAGCCCAACAAAGGTACCTAGTTCAAAAGAAATACTGTCTTCAATTTTTGTTTAAAAACTTTAGAAGGTGTACGTACGACTGATTTTGATTTTTGCGTGCTTTAAGATCTGTGTGAGTGTTTTGTGTGTGTCTGTGAACGTGTTCAAAGATAAGAATTGTCAGCATGCTGTAACAATTGGGTGAGTTTAAATTTAAAATTCAAAAGGTTATGAGGTTTGGACATTAACAAAAAATTTTTAAAAAGTCTTCACATTGTTTTAAATAGCTTTGTAAATAAAGATTCTTTAACTTGCAAATTAGAAAATCTGGTATTTTAAAAACTAATATTTTAAATACATAACACTGTTTATATTGTAATCAAGTTATCTGGCTTAACAAAAATGCATTAGCTGTTTGGAATCTAGTTCCCTTGGCTAAAATTTGGGATAAATATTAAAAATTTAAATGTAAAGGTTAGTTTAACACTGTCAAAGATGTTACCTGTTCTGTCTGTCTAAAACTATGTATTTTATTCAAGAACCAAGAGAAGAGACGGGGAAAACTTAGAAGCCAACAGAAGACCTATCTTTAGGGGTAAGGGGTGAACAAACAGAAGTGCAGTTCAGCTGGTCATGCATGGTGGGACAGGCCCTGGGAGGAGTCCACACATGGTGAAAGAGGGCAAGCTGGCACAAACACAATTCATCTAACCCTAAAGAGTCAGACTGGATGTGTGCCCATTCCATAGAAGGGGCTGAGTGGCCCATCTTTGTTCTCTCTTTTCCCTGCAGATAGACACTAAAAACATGATGGTTAAAATGAGTGATGTGATGATCTGATTAGTATTGCTAAAACTTCCCCTTGGATGTATTAACATTAAAATTAGAAAGGCCTTAAAAAGAGGGTTAAAAAGTTATTTGTATAATGTGACTTGCTTTTAATGTTCTACAATTAGGATGTTTTTAAAAGTTATAAAGATGTTAAGTCTAGCTTCGTGGTATAGTAAAGGTGACTGTAATTTTTACATTAAGGAAAAATTGTCATTTGAGTTTAAAAGTTTTAATGTGTAAAAACAAGCAGCCAAGAGACAATGAGTGACACTTGGCCTCAAGATATTAAAACTAAAGTATAAAATATTAAAGGTGATTAATAAGAGGTTTTTAAAAATTAGGAATGGATTTTTGGATATAAAGTTTAAATGTAAAATTGTTCTTAACATTGGCCTCAATGTGCACAAAAGAAAAAAATTAGGATTATCAAAATGATTGCTATTCTAGTTTGCTCTTATAAGTTTTTTTAAAGTTTCCAACAAGCCCAGAGCAAAGCACAGAGGATAGTTAAAAGTTTGTCAGATGTAACTTTGACTCTTAATAAGTTTCAGGTAAGAGCATGCTTAAAAGCTACTGCTATGTTGACCACCTTGTTGCTTTTAATTGGAGTAAAATGGCCTTTTATAAGACTCATTGATCTACAAACTGGTTCAAAGCCAGCCCGGGCAGAAAAAGGTTCCTGTGAGACTGTCACCTCTACTCAGCCAGCAGAGTGCTGAAAGAGCAAGCAGAGTTGCTTTGGGACTCAAAGTGGCAGAGTACTAGCCCTGGACTGAAGAGTTAAGGGACAGCATTCAAGCCCCGAGTATGGGACTCAAAGTGGCAGAGTGCTAGCCTTAAGCTGTAGAGCTGAGGGACAGTGCTCAGGCCCCGAGTTCAAGTCCAGCGACCAGCTAAAGGGAAATGCTGATGAGGCATTTATCCAGTGTAGAGAAGACACTCCTGGGACAAGAGCAATGGAGGAGCATCCAGAGACAGTAAGCCACTGCTTGGATGGCGGAAATGTCAGATACTAGAGTCATTTTGTGGCCCTTCAAAAACTGGTCAGAGCCAGGAGGTCATAAAAAGAGTTTGTAAGCATGCCAAATGTCCTTGACTATCTACCTTGTAAGGGACAGAAACTTGCCAGTCCTCTGTGATAGTAAAAAGCTAATGTTATAAAATGTGGGGGATAGTTTAAATCTCAACCCCTTTATGTGCCAAAAGCTCAAATTGGCAGCTCTAATTGAGCTGACACTAGTTACATGAAGTTCATCTGCTCAGGAAAAAGTTTGTAAACCTGAGAGAGTGTTTCTATTGATATCTGTCTAAAGGCCTGCAAAGGTAACTTAGGCATTGTTGGGATCATTAGAGATCACATTCCTAAGCCATCTAGAAAGATGTTTTCACAAACTGGAGTACTAAACAAGCTACACTGCTGTAGCCGGAGAAAAGGTCTGTGCAGTTCTCAAAAGTTAAATATTGTTCTTAATGACATCTAACCCTGATGTCCTCTTTGTAAAATAGGCTAAGGTTGTAGGTTCCTGGCTAGGTAAGATCAACGCCCCTGAAGTCAGCTTGAAGAAATTACAGAAGATGGACCTTCGCCCTTCTACCCCTATTTTAAGATCAAGGGTCTAGAGTCAGTTTTGGAGAAATGAGGTAAAATAGATAAAATAATTTTTAAAAAAAGACATAAAAAATAGTGTTAACTGTTGTAGGTGTGCAAGGTGTGGAGACTGCATCTGTCAGAGATGGTTACAAGACTAAGCCTTCTGAGCCTTCTGTGTCCACAAGATAATATAGAGACACCCTGAATTTTAAGATTAAAATTAGTCCAAAGAAAAGGAGGGAATGAAGAATTAGAAAAATTAGGGCTGTGTCCATTTTACAATTTACTAACTGCTGACTCTGCTTCTGTAAACTTGCTTGCTTGCGCTAACACCAACCCCCTCCCTGGAAATAAGGAA
>NW_012267236.1:16099186-16103621 GCF_000151885.1 Dipodomys ordii
ATGCTTTGTGTTATGCGTTAATCTTGTGATTTTTGCTTTTAAAAAGGCTTGTAACCGCTGCTCGGGGCTCTCTGACTGACCGGGGCAGAGAGTCCTTTTGCACAAACGTCAAATAAACTCCTCTTGCTTATTGCATCTCCCAGCCTGGAGTCTGAGTTTCTGGGGCGCCCTCCCATTGACGAAAGTATCCCAGGAGTCTGGGGTCTTTCAAGTGTACTTATGTTAAAATGGAACCAGTTAACTGGATGAGAAAAATAGGGTTGGATAGAAGGGGTTGGGAGGGAATTATGAAAGGAGAGACATTGATGAAGACACAGTGTATTCATTGAATTATATCTGTGTACAACTTCTTAAAAATAATAAGAAAATAAAGAATTATGTATAAGCATGTTTATCTTCTAATGAGATTAAGCAGTTGTTCATCTTTTCAGCTATTCACAGAGTCATTCTAGAGAAAATTGTACCCTGAAGAGTTTGGCACACTTTTACTTAAAGTATGGGACATACTCTTACTTAGGCAAAGTATTATTATTGTACATAGAACATTCACAGTTCTTGCAACTATTCTAACACTTGCTACACATTTTGAATGTAAATTTATAATTCTATCCCACTAGTGTAGAATAGCATTTGCATAGTCTTGTTTTTGATGACATTAAATTGTTGTTGAGACTAGACCAATTGCCTTGTAGAAGGTCTGCATTTTGAGTTATCTGTTTGCACCTTATGGTGTCTTTTAAGATCTGTCTATATGGTAGAACACTTTTGAGGTTTGTTCATTCCCATTGCAAAAGGTGTATCTCATTGTATAAGCAAACCATTCACCTATTTACTTTTCTCTGAATTCAGCTTCCTCATTATAGCTTTTTGCAGAGTTTTAATATTTAGCTTTTGCAGAGTTACTGTATTTATCTTTTAGTGCAAATTTTTGTTAGCTATATGCTTATGAATGATGTATCAGGCATGCATACCAAATAGGTTCCCAAAATAGGTATAAAAATTTATATCCTGAGAACAATGTGGTAAATATCTTATATAGTTCTATGTTTTAACTGACATTAATTTCATGAGTCCTTAAAAAATTATATGGCCTTTGGCTTTATTTTGTACTTTATTTCAAAATTAGTTAAGTAAATTTTCTCATGTTTATTGGCTTTATTATTGTTGTTGTCCTGGGCCTTGAACTTGGGGCTGGGCACTGTCCTTAAGCTCCTTTTGCTCAAGGCTAGCATTCTAACACTTGAGCTACAGTGCCATTTCAGGGATTTTTTTTGTGATTAATTGGTGATAAGGCTCTCATGGACCTGCCTGGGCTGGCTTTGAACTGCCATCTTCAGATCTTAGCTTTCTGATTAGCTAGGATAGCAGGCATGGCTTGGATTTTTTTCTGACTGTTTACTAAGGTTTCTAGGCTGCCCTCAAGCTCATGATCTTTCTGTCTTAGCCTCCCTGAGTGCTAGGATTACAGGCCTGAGAGACCATGTCCAACTCATATTGACTATTTGATCTGAATATACTTTTTCTGTGAAGAGTTTAGTTAAATCTCCTCTCTCTCTCTCTCTATCTCTCCCTCTCCCCCCTCTCTCTCTCTGCGTGTTTATAATTGTTTGGGGGAGTTCTTGTGTGTTCTGGATTCATATCCATTTGGTTCTAAATGTTGCACAAATCTTCTCTTGCTCTTCCATTTGCTTTCCACTATGGCTTTCTAAGTATCTCTGGAGACACAAAAATTTGTACATAGTTATACTGTCTAAGTTATGAGAAGGTTTCCTATTATAAACAAATTTTTGGAAAGAATTTTGCTTTACCATTTGCATTTAGATTCACACTCCCATTAGGACTGATGTCTGAGTACAAGAAAAGACAAGTGTCAAGATAATTGCTTTTCCCTATTGGAGAAAAATTGACCTAGCAAATAAATATTTTGATTTCCCCCACTGATCTGTACTCCATCTTTGTCATAAGTCAATTATACATCATATGTATATATATATATATATATATATATATATATATATATAGTTTTGTTTCAAATTCTGTTTTGTGTTTTAGTTTGTCTTTGCACTTATAAAACATGGTTACCATTATCAAAATATTATTTTGTGTATTGGAGTTTGAACTCAGGAACTTAGGCTTGCTAGATGTTCTACCAGTGAACTATACCTTCAGCCCTTTCTGATTTTATTATATTTTGAATAGGGTCTCACAGTTATGCTTTTATTGGCTTATATTATAATGTTTTTTGTATCTTATTTTTGTATGGATATTATTATATCCATTACCCTGGAGAGTTTCATAGTTACCATCTATAACTATGGATATACTTACTAAGAATTAATTTTGTATAACCTCAAGAGAAATTTAGAAAATTTGTCACATACAGGTTCTTTTTTTCTTCCTTCTTTAAGATGTATTATATCTATTAGCTTTGATAATCCTACTACACAATGTTACAGAGTTTGCTTTTACTGGTCATACATATTTTAAGAAGATTTAAAATTGTTTTCTTCTCTGATATCTATCATTTCTATTGCACTTTCTCTCTTACTGAAGGTATGAATTTGTCTCTGGTGCTTTAGCATAGCTCTTGTAGAGCATACCTGCTAGTGACAAATTTACTTAGATTACTTTTTTGAAAAGTGGGAATCTCTTCATTTCACCATTACTTCATAAACATATTACCAAGGATGGTAGCCCAGAAAAATTCTAATTTGATAGTTTTTCTCTATGATCACTTATTTTAAAGATAAATCTACTGTTGTTTCCATGGTTTCTGGTGAAAAGTCCACAGTTATTAAAATCATTGCTCTCATTATATAAGATGACATTTTCTCCAGATGCTACCAAGAGTTTTTCTTTATTTTTGATTTATACTGGTTTAGGAATCATTTTCTCTTCTTGAGTTTGTTCTGCTTGATTCCTTGAGATTTTTGTTTGTTGTTTAATTCAGGGCCATGAACTTTTTTAGCAAGTGCTCTTCCCTTAATCCCTTTTTGCAGTAGTTATTTTTTTTTCCCAGTCAGGTCCTTTCTTTTAGCCTGGCCTTGAACTAAAATCCTCTGGTCCTATGCTTCCCTAATAGCTGGGATTACTGGCACTATCTTCTGTGCTTCCTTTCTGATAGAGATGGTGGTGTGCTAACATTTTTCCTGGGATGTCCTTGAACCAGTGTTCTCTACAGTTATTCTTTTCTTTTGTATGTTTTTATGGTAAAAATACTGTACTGAGGGGTTATAGTTACATGAGCAAGGTAATAAGTACATTTCCTATTGTGCATTGTTGCCTCCTCCTTTGTTTTTCCCCTACCTTCCCTCCCACCTCCACAACTACAACCCCCCACCCCCACCAAGTTGTAAAGTTCATTTTCAACACAGTGTCTCCTAGTTATTCTTCTGTTGGTTAAAGTCGATGTCAGTCATAGTTCAATCTTGAGCCTAAGACCTTTTGTCTTTCTTTCTGGATTCCAAGGGGTATTGTTTTCTTGTCAATAATAAAATAAGAAAGATGGGGATTCTATGGGAATTTTAGCTATTTTCATGCAACTGCTATTTCTTCTTAATCCCCCAAACCAGTCTACCCGGTTGTCAAAGCTGTTAAGAGAAAGGGATACTTGCTCCTTTGGGGTCACTTTCATAAGGTTTGCATCTCTTCTGGGATCAGCCAGCATGTAGCATTCTAGATAACACCTCCCCCTTTAAATTCCATTCATTGGGAAAGATGTGTGACACTTTTCTAGAATTATAGCATACATTTCCTTTTTTAAGAAACAAATAAATATTTGGGTGGGTCACTTTTGCGCTATTTCTGTTCTTCTTGTCTTTTAAACTATCATTATGCATTTATTTATATCCTGCTTATTTTCCGTAGTTCGAGGAAACACAGAATATCAAGGAAGCATCAAATATCAGATTACCCTGAGCTTTCTAAATTTCTTTGGATGTGAGCCCTTTGAAGTTATGAAAAATATGTCTTGATGTCATTCTTCCTCAAACTCTCTTGCAGGAAGCTCGTTAACTGACAGCAGAAAGTTTAAACTGAAGTAAGATACCCAGAAAGGCAGTGGATTTTCTGGAATTATGAGCAAAATCTATTGGTTAAATTTGTATTTTCTGGAGAATTAGATTTTCAAATGATTTCATCCCACAGAAAGGTTAAAATCCACTGTTCACTACTGAAGTGTCTAGCTGGATTTTTAGATAATATAGGACTGTTATTGTTTTTAATTTAAAATTTTTGCTCATATTTTTTGGGGCTGCTTGCATTCTCCTAAGGTTTTATTTATATCTTTTTTTTGTCAGTTGTGGGGCCTGAACTCTGGGCCTGGGCGCTGTCCCTCAGCAATCCAGCTCAAGGCTAGTGCTCACCACTTGAGCCACAGCTCCAATTCTGGCTTTTGCTGCTGATGTGGTGCTGAGGAATCGAACCCAGGGCCTCA
>NW_012267236.1:16105876-16108665 GCF_000151885.1 Dipodomys ordii
CCTCAGCTCTTCAGCTCAAGGCTAGCGCCCTACCACTTGAGCCACAGCACCATTTCTGGCTTTTTTTCTGCTATGTGGTGCTGAGGAATGGAATCCAGGACCTCATGCATGTGAGGCAAGCGCTCTACCATTGAGCCACTTTCCCAGCCCCAAGATAGGAACTTTTGATAAACGCAAGCACCCTAAACATGGAAAATAGTGGATAAAACTTCACAAACTTCCAAGAAGAAGAGTCATGAGCCTGAATAACAGTAGCCGAGTGAAGCAACAGGAGTGGGTTAAAAAATTCATTTTTATTTGCTAATCATTTAAAAAAATCTGAACAGATGAGCACACATTACTTTTTATTATTTAAACTCCAGATGCAGTTCTAATGCCATTCTAATTGGCAATGAATATCCATTATCATCTATGAGTTGCAGATTCTCCCGCCTTATGTGAGTATTTGGACAGACAATGCTGATTTGTTTTCACAAGTGTTTAGGTAAGATGAATACTTTTCAACTATTGTTGATCTGTAGCTAGTAAGTTTGGCCCATTTATACAGTTATCTATCAGAGAGACTAAAGCCTTGAATTTATTTTCTGCAAATTGATGCAATTTGTGGCTGATTCTACACTGTCTATTTGCAAATTACTTGTCTATTGGTACCTATTCAGTTCTGTGTCTTGGATGATCAATTTTAGCCACTCTTGCCTTTGATGAACCGTTCTAGCATCTGTGTGACTTAGCTGCTGCGTGGTTTCTGGCAGCACTGGGCTAGTTATTTGTTTTGTGTGCACATTTTCATTCACCTGTGGGAGATAGGTTAATTCCCATTTTCTGACTAGGACGCTAATAGCTCAGGAAATAATAGCAAGAACTAAGAAATGGAACTGTATCAAATTAAGAAAGCATCCCAAATAGAAGAAATCTTTGATGGTCATTCATTTCTCTCATGCATTTTTTTTTCTCTCATGTGCATAACATGCATTAGAAAAGGGCATGGAAGTAAAAGGGAGACGTATTTGGGCAGAAGAGCGAGATCAGTGGAAGGAGGAAGGAAGACCAGAGAAGGTGAGGGTAGGATGAAAATGGTCAAAGTAACTTTATATACATGTATGAAAATGTAATAATTGAACTCATCATTTTGTATAATTAATACAAGCCAACATAAGAATGAAACAATCTATTTTAAGGAAATATGTTTGTAGCAATATTATACTTAGTTAAATTGAGATATTCTGTGCAGACAGGAAAGCACATGACGACTTTTAGCCCAGCACAATATAAAATCAGGTGATAGGAAGAGAAAGTATGTGTGAAAAAAGGTTAATTTTTTTCTTCTTTTAATCATGAACTCTTACACACAAACATTTATCCATTATAGTATTTGAAATAAGAAAGGTGCAGTAAAATGACAACACTTATGATGCCAATTGTAAGAAATCCAGAAAAAGATGGATTATGAGTAATATAGCAAGGGTTCACTTCTACTTTATTTATTTCTCTACTATTTCAGATTATTTTCTAATACTGATACTTTGCCAAAGTTTTTAATCAGGTCTAGTAGTTTGGGCGGAGGGGTGGGTGGAGACTGGTTATAGAGTCCTTTACATATAGAATTATGTCATCTTCAAGTCAGAATAGTTTCATCCTTCATTACTATTTGGATCTCCTTTATCTCTTTCTCTTGCCTATAGTTCTTGTTAGAAACTCCACTACTATAGTGAAGAGGAGTGGAGAATCAGGAATAATATTTGTCTTGTTTCTGATTTTAGAGGAAATGCTTTTAGTTTTTCACCATTAAGTATAATGTTGAATGTAGGTTTATCATAAACAACCTTTATTATGTTGAGGAATGTTCTGTGTATCTTCTCCAGAGGTCTTATTCGAACAGAATGTTGGATCTTGTCAAAGGTTTTTTTCTGCATCTGTTGAGATGTATGTAAATCTGTCTTTACTTCTATTACATTGATCAGTTTATGTATATTGAACCAGCTTTGCATCCCTGTAGTGAGTCCCCTTTGATTTTAGTATATGATTTTTAAAAATTAGTTGTTGAATATGATTGACCAGTATTTTATTGAGAAGTTTTGCATTTATGTTCATCAAATAGATGGGTCTATAGTTCTTTTTATTGGATGGATCCATGTATGGTTTTAGAGTAAGTATAATGCTGGGTCCATTCCTGAGTTTGGTAGAGGAGTATTGGTGTTAGTATTCCTTTAAAGGTTTTATAGAATTAGTCTATAAAACCTTTAGATCTTGGGCTTTTCTTGGATGGGCAATCTGTTATTACCATTTCAATTTCATTACTTGTTTTAGATCTGTTTAATTGGTTTATATCTTCTTAGCTCAGTTTGATGTTTTCTAGGAATGCATCCTCCTTTGCCAGCTTGACCAATTTGTTGGTGTAAAATTTTGCAAAGAATTCCTATATATTAGTTTGAATTTTGATTGTATCTGTTATGATGTCCCCTTTTTGCCTTTAATTTTATTTATTTGGGTGATTTCTTCTCTTGGTCAGGTTTACTAAGGGCTTGTCAATTTTGTTAAGTTTTTTAAAAATACATTTTTTTGTTTGGTCTGTTCTTTGTATAGTTTAGGCTCTAATTTGTTTCTGTTCTAATTTTTTTATTGGGGTCTGGTCATGGGGCCTGAACTCTGGGCCTGGGCTCTGTCCCTCAGCTCTTCAGCTCAAGGCTAGCGTTCTACCACTTGAGCCACAGTGACACTTCCAGCTTTTTTCTTTTTGCTTATGTGGTGCTGAGGAATCGAACCCAGGGCCTCAGGCATGCAAGGCAAGC
>NW_012267236.1:16111073-16133760 GCF_000151885.1 Dipodomys ordii
CTATCTATCTATCTATCTATCTCAGTAAGGTTGAATTTTTCCCCATTTCCTTTCTGTCTCTGAGACAGGTTTTGGAGGACAATACCTGATGACTTAAGACATTAGAAAGCTTGGTTGCTAAAAGTAGGAGTCAAAGTTCCTGAGAATGAAAAATAGCCACATCCCTCGTTGCATAATTACTCAGATGAGCCACATTTTCTCACAGCCAAGCAGAAATCAAGATTCCTCTTTGCAGCTAATGAAGGTAAAGCAACAGGCTCCCTTCATATTACTCTTAAGAGAAAAAAAAACCTGCAGAAAACCATAGCGTATGTCAGCTCTGCTACATATGAGTGGTCCTCATTGTCTCTCTGATTCTTCTTAGTCGAGAGATGTCACTAAAGCACAGTGGGGGCCAGTGTGAATAGGAACAGAGCCCTGAGAGCTAAGAGACACCCCTGATAGTAGCAGGGATCCACCTGACCCCTTGGCCCCCTCAAATGGCACAGAGGAACTTTTAGGAAGACATAGCTGACTCAGCCAGACTTTCCTTCTGAGGGTTGCTGATTTTCTTTTCTTATTTTAGGAAATATTTTTGTGGTTTGTTTTTTTTTTTTCAGTGCTGGGGATAGAACTCAGGGTTTATATAGCCAGGACCCACTGAGCGATACTTTCAGTGCAAAATACTTTAACACAACTTGAATTATGCGCACATATTAGCAACAGTCAGAGGGAATGCTGCATTTAAATAATGTTTAATTTTAACAATTACTTTATTAAGCATCTTATAAAAGCGATTACAATGCTTCAATTTTACTAACTTACTTTGAATGTTATAAAGATTAAATATATTTGCGCATTAAAAAATATACAAAGGGATCATGTGGTGGTCAGCTCATACTAGTTTTTCCCTCAGGTTTGCTTCTTTGTGCCTTTGTTCTTGTGCCATTTTTATTTCCAGTTTTTCTTTGTTTTGAATTTTGACACCTCCTTTAAAAATGATTGTGCACCAACGCAGAAATCACTTAACAAGCATTGATTGCAGAATTATGGAAAAATCAAAACAGTGTGCATCGGGTTGGAAATCTGAACAGTTTAATGTTATCTTTTGGTTAACAATGGGGTTTTGAAGTCAAACTTAATTATTATGAGTCTGGCACTCTACCCCTTGAGCCACATCTCCAACCCTATTTTTTGTAGGCTCTCTTTGAGGTAGGGTCTTATTTCCTGACTGTGGGTCTGAACAGTGACCCACCCACTTTAGGCTTCTTGCCATTGCTGGGATCACAGGAGTGCATCACCATGTCAGTTTCTCTCTGTGAAGATAAGTTTTCTAGCCTAGCTAGCCTGGATCCACTATCCTCCCAATCTCAGCCTCCAATGTAGTTTGGGATGACAGGTATGGCACCATTGTACTCAGTGATGGGTTCAAAAGTGGATCTTACAAGCTTTTGTATCAAGGTTGGCCTTAAACAATGATCTCATTTTTAGCCTCCCAGGTGTCTAGGGTTATAAGTGTGAACTACTGATATTGGGGTTTGTATTATCTTTTGACTGTCAATGCTGTTGCCTGTTTATTCCTGTGTGTTAGCAATATAGCTATTTTTTCCCACAAATTTAAGAATCATCATGTTTTAATATTTATTATATCTAATACTGGTGTTGCATTTTGAATGTTAGAGTTGTCACAAAATGATGTGTATTGCAACTATTAAAATGCATGTCCTAATTTATTAACTTACAGTGAAATTAAATTCCTCAAGTCATTAATATTATTAAATCATTATGATTTTGAAACTCCAGATGAGAGCTGGGGGGGCATAAATCAAGTAGCATACTGCTCACTTAGTCAGCAAAGGCCCTGAATTCAATTCTCCTTCCAACCTCTCTTCTCCACACAAAACAGAGCAGAGCATTTTAGGAGATTTCTTATTGAAAATGTATCTCTTGAGGCAGAATATACCATGTATGTTTGTTTATATAATTTCAAAATTTCAGTAAGCATTTTGTTTTCCAGTTCTTATTATCTAGTGATGAAAGTAAAGGTAATGTTGACTTTTCATGTCCTACACATAATTAAATTTCTGATATATGACAAGTAGATAGAATATCATAAATTCCTGTATCTGAAAGATTTCTCAAAGTGCAACCTCAGGGCCAGTTTGACCAGCCCACTTGGACATAATTATAATACTTGGTGACTATTTCTTGAAAGAAACCATTAAATTAATGTAGAGACAATATTGGAAAGTGACAGCTCTAGAGCATCTGGTCAACCCCACACTTGGCAAAGATAGAAGGACAGAGAAAAGAAGAGCTCTCTTAACATGACCTGCTCACACATATGTGCTCAGATCAAGGCTCACGAACCTCACTCTGAGAGCACTACATTGGGGTTTAGACAAATTCCAAGTATGTCATTTTAAAAAGAGAGAGATATCATCACAATATGGGTTTAACACTGGGGCTCTGCTTGCTGGGATCTAAGGAAAGTATTGCTTGCAGGCAACTGGAGAGTTAGACCTGTAATCAAATAATTTATCAAAGGTTATACAAAATGCAGAGAAGACTCAAAATTAGGGACAACTTGCCTTGTCCAATGAAGTAGGAACAGTCAATGGGCAATACATAAATTGAGTCAGGTTTTCATAAAGACCTGTGTCATGAGTAAGTCCTTTCTTTCTAAACTGTCCAGTCACTGGCAAGTGGACTTGTAATATATGAGAAACAATCAAAGTTGTAGCAGGAATCTGGATTGAGTCAGGAAGACATAAATAAAGGCAGGGTGGATGATGAAGAGCTTCATATGCCCAGGTATATGACACTGGTCCAAGAGACAGGAGAGAGCAGGCCCATGACAGAGACCCCAAGCTGTGGTGAAAGGTTCTGAGTGCATATGGTGGGGATGACATTGGAGTGTGACGGAGCCTAGATGAAATACCTTACTTCTTATGCAGACGTGATTGTCATGAAAGTAAATGTGCTGAGAGGCCAACCTTGGATGTGGAGAAACCAACTCTGGTTATTGTGGTTGAATCTGAAAAAGGCCAGTCAAATTCATTTGAATATCAGCCTACTGAATGTTTTAAATTCTTCCAAAGAAAAGAGGAAAAATAGAGAGATAACTGATAGTGTAAACAAGCAACATATTTATAAACTAACAGAACTCCTTATAATAAACATGTTTTATGATTCATGCAACTCTATAAAACACATTTATAAATTCTAAACGCTAGCACAATCCTTGAGATTAGCAGTTTACATACCATATAGATCAGAACAGGCTGTTTTAAAACCATTTACTTATCAAAGGAATTATCATTTTGTTTTGGTTACACTTAACAGAGAGCAAGGTGTTGGTAGGTCACTGCTATTTTTCACCTATTCAAGCGACTGGAATTTGAAGGATCTTAGTTTTATGTCACCCAGGGCAGGAAAGTCCGAGACATTCCATCTTCAATAATTATAAAAGAAAGCCAGGATGGAGGCATGACTCAAATGGTAGAGCACCAGCCATGAGCAATCAAGCCATCTAGCAGTCAAGGCACTGAATTCTAGCCTTGTAAGAGTCTAATTTGTGGCAGAATTTAATTTATGGCAAACATGTTTAAATTTAATCGCTAACATTTGACTCCAGTAAAGTTTCTTCTTGTTTATATCATTGGTTTGTAAATATTCTATATGAAATAGCTTTTCATTAATTGAGCATAAAGAAATATTGAGAATAAACAATGAATTAAATATTGAACCAAACACCTTGTTCCTTCCATAAAGAACCACAGTCTTAATGTTTTGTTTAGCATTTTCATGTTTTATTTTATTTTTCATGTTTTGAGATAGAGTCTTGGTATATGATCTTGAGATCCATCTGCCTCAGCCCCCAACTGCTGGGATTTTTTACACTCTATCTGGTCCTCATTAAAAAAAAGAATATATCAATATAACTATACCTAACTAATATTTTTGTTTAGGTTTTAAATTTTATAAAACATTATTTTTCATATCCCTTCTCTTTAGTTAACATATTAATGTATAGATCCATAGAGATAATTCATTTTCACTGGCATAAAGTATTCCTTGGTATGGATATGGATATTTACCTATTCCTCAATTTGTGGAAATTTAAGTTGGGTTAATTTTTTGCAACTATACACAGTAAAGCTATGACAAATCTGGTATAACTCCTAGCGCATATGTAGAACCTTATCTCTATGGCATACACAAAAATAGAATCAGTGGGTAGTAGTGTGTGTACATCTTAGCTTTTATCTGATAATGTCAAAGTATTTTCCCAAGTAATTACAATAGCCAATTTACATTTCTTTTTTGTTGTTGTTGTTGGTCATGGGGTTTGAACTCTGGGCCTGAGCACTGTCCCTCAGCTCTTCAGCTCAAGGTGAGTACTCTATCACTTGAGCTACAGCACCACTTCCTGTTTTCTGGTGGTTTATTGGAGATAAGAGTTTCACGGACTTTCCTGTCCTGGCTGGCTTTGAACCGTGATCCTCAGATTTCAGCCTCCTGAGTATCTAGGATTACAGGTTTGAGCCACGGGTGCCCAGCGCCAATTTACATTTCTGATAAGCAGTGACTCATGCTCCCAAAGCTTTACTTTCCTGCCAATATTTGCTAATGTCAAATTCTTTACTTTCTGGAAGTCAGTGGATGTGTAACACCTCAGTATGGCTTTAATTTGCTTCTCTTTGATTCTTAATGAGAGTAAGATACTTTTAATTATTTACTCTTTAGGAAATGCTTATTCACCCCCTCTCCATTATTCTAGTATGTAATTCTAGCTGTAACTTGAGACCTTTCCCTACTTCAGCCTCTTGAGTGCTGGGATCACAGGAATATACTCCCATGTAGACTTTAGGCATTTTAAATTATCATGTCTTTTTCTTATCTATTCATATTATTTACTTACAAATATTTTCATGACTTTCTTTACTGTATCTGTTGTATTTTTCCTATTTTGCGGTTCATATTTTGAGTTTCATGGCATTTCTGATAACTAGAAATTCCTGTTTTCTGATTCATTAATTCAACTCAGGCATCCATTCAAAAGTACTAGATATTTGAGCATTCAGAAAACAAAACAAAACTCAGACACCTACCTTTTTGAGTTTCTGCAAAGGAGAAGTAGAGAGTAAACAATGCATTCAACACAATACTATGATTGAAAAATAGAGTCTAAACACTATGGAAAATAAGATAGCCAGTACCATACATACAATTGAGATAATGCACAATAGTTAGCAATGACTTTAAAGTTATGACAGTGAGATTAGAGTACATAAAATATGTTGAGCTAGATAATTAGAGAAGAAAAACTGAAGCAACCAAAAGGCCATGTTATCTGATAAATCCTTCAATCTTTTATTCAATTCATAGAGAATTGAGAGAAAGGATAGTTAGAGAAAGTTTCAGCAAGTCAGTAACCAAAGTCATCAAGAAATGAAGGGACTGTGAGTTCAGGAGTGAAAGATGATATGGGGCAAAGAATGAGATACTCTGATGGCATAAGAATTAGTATTGGGAAAGAATATTCTAGAAGTATCAATAATGTGCAGTAAGGAGAGCTGCCTTCCCTTCAGTCCCAATGGTACAAAAGTTGTGAGGAAATAAATAGCCACTATCTGCAAGGACAGCAGAAATAGCAATGTCTTGAAGGGAAAGTCAAGTTTCTATCAAGAAGAGAAGGCAAAGAAATTTTGAAGTGCATTTGGAGATACACAATTTTTCTTTGATGATGAATTATAATGTCAGGGAATACAGGACACATAGAGCCTTATGGAAATTAGAACAGGAAAAGATGGGTGATCTGAATCTGGTTTCCAGTGAACTATGGAAGTACAGATGAATATAATGGAACAATGTTAATGTCAAAAATATCAGTCTTTTGTGATTAAGGCCTTAAGTCCCACCCCCTCTGCAAAAATCATGTCTCTCTCTCTCTATTTTTTAACATTAAACCAAAGTAGAAACCAAACCAAACTAGTTTAAAACTTACAGAGAATTAGCATATGTGTCTTTTTGTTTTTCCTGATCCTGGGGCTTGAACTCAGGGCCTGGGCACTGTCCCCAAGATTCTTTTACTCAAGGCTGGTGCTCTACCACTTGAGCCACAGCATCACTTCTGTCCATTTAGCAAATGGTTTAAATTAGATATGTTAAATAATTGTTTTGAAGGTTACACAGTAATGTAGGGGAAAAATAAATGAATATGAGAGAAACTGGTGGTTGGAAGACTAGTTGAGAGAGGCTTCCTTCCTCCCCCTTCCTCCCCGACCACCTCTGAGGAACAGAGAGAAGATTTATGAGGTGAAATCACCAGTGACCAGGTGGTTATTAGGTATAAGGGGCAGGGAGAAGTCAATGATAGCTGTGGGGTTGGTTCTCGTCTATTTTGAAGATATTTGATGTTTTAAGGAAATGAATTCTGCTCAAAGCTCAGCTTTTCTATGTTTAGAATGTTATATTTTCTCAGGAAATAGTACTTGAATGCGTAATGAAAACCACCTCATGACATTTTCTAAAGAATATGAAGCACACATAGTCACATACAATAGGAAGATACCTTATGCCCCTGTGTATATTTTAAGCTTGATATTTAGAAAGTAAATGTTATGCAACATCATTATAAGTGTTTTCCCTTTTGGCATTTGGGAGAACCACAAGAGACCTTTTCTTTTTTTTTAAAAAAAAGAAAAAATAAGAATTAGAAAACTCACGTAAAACCAAATGTCAAAGGAGATCAAATGCTTAGAAGCTTTGAGTCTGGTTCATGGATCAGTTTAGGGTGGCTTTCCAAGAGTTCCTTTAATACCCTACAGGAAGAAAAACACACCGGAGAGATAATTGCTCTACATTTGTTGCTCTAAATCGATTCATAAGTGTGTTCAAAGCCAACCTTATATACCTTACATACTATCTGGTCCTTTTTTGGTGGGGGGGGGCAGGAGTGGCAGCAAATGCCTCCAGTACAGGGATATGCTAGAGGCAATATAAATTATCCAAGATCACATCAGACAGAATTTTGGCTCAGAAAGTACACTACTTTTAAAAGTGTGGTTGAAAAGTTTTAATTAGAAGAATTTCCAGAGGGTTTCTTTTTCTTTTTCTTTTTTTTATCACATCCAAACTTGACTCATCATTCTTTCAGTCTCCTATTTCCTGGAACACAGGCCTTTCCTGGGCTTCCTCTAACTACTCTCTATTTCAACCGCTCCTGAGTCCACGGGGGAGAATGACTTTCATTGTGGCAGTTTTAAATGACACTCTGTTATGAAATTAAAACTCACGTTCTCCTAGTCATTCACATTAGGTGATATTCAAGGACTTGAGTAGAGAATGAGGAAATACAAGAATTTTTGAAAAAGATTTTTCACTACTCAACAAGTATCAGCTTTAAATCTTCAACATGGGTTCTTTGACAAGTAAAGTTTTCAGATTTTCCTAAAGGATTCAACCATTCTATTTATAGGCTTTTCCAGTTGGAGAAAGGCCTATAACTCCCAGGCTTCCTTTGCCAACTCAGAAGAGCCCTCAAATATTAGAGATATAATGAGATTTTTCACTAAAGACAACATTGTATAGGATTAAGTTGCTGTAAGAAGAGAACCTGACTTAATAGTGATCTTATCCTAGCTCTAGCTTTCTTGGGAGCTTGTTTGGAGGCTCTAGCAGGGGAGCACAGACCCCCTCCAGTCCTCCTCTCTCAGGGATGGTCATCCTCTTTGACAACAGTAGTATTGGGAAGGACGCACTTGGAGTGGTGAGAGAAAAAGCGGACACCTGCCCAGCCTGCCAGATCAGCTGAACCCTGGTGATCCATGGGATGACAGATGTGGCAGCCAGAAGGACCTCACATCCTAGCTCTGGATGTCTAATGGGAAGTTTATAACTTCATTGCCTTGGGAAACAACATGTAAATTCACAGCTGGGACCCTGTGGATCTCTGAACTTTGATTTACTTATTTATAAAGTAGAGAAGGAGGGCTGGGGTATAGCTCAGTGGTACTACATGTGCTTAGTATTTGAAAAGTCCTAGGAACAATACCTAGTGCTACAAAAAATAAATAAAATAAAGATAAAACATGTGTGTGTGTGTGTGTGTGTGTGTGAGAGAGAGAGAGAGAGAGAGACAGAGAGAGAGAGAGAGAGAGAGAGAGGAGTCAGAAGGTTCTCTTGAGAATTAAAGGTGATCTCAGTAGAGTACAGGAAACTTCCAGCAAAATATTGGTGATGTGCAGTAAGTACTTTTCACAGTGTTATTGTGAAGCTTGCAATAAAGAAAATTTATAGTTTATTTTTAGCTCTGTGGGGTAATCCACTCAAAGTCAGTACTGAAAGGCATTTAAGTTATTAGTGTGTCCATTGTAGGTTTTTTGTTTTGTTTTGTTTTTTTGGTCATGGGCCTCAACTCTGGGCCTGGGCACTGTCCCTCAGCTCTTCAGCTCAAGGCTAGTGCCCTACCACTTGAGCCACAGCACCACTTCCAGCTTTTTTCTGCTTCTGTGATGCTGAGGAATCAAAGCCAGGGCCTCATGCATAAAAGGCAAGCACTCTACCACTAAGCCACTTTCCCAGTCCCATCGATTGTACTTTGATGTTGATACCTTTTTCCTTGGCAAGTAGTACACTTAGAATCTATTTTATCTTTCCAAGGTATCCTTTGGGTGCTTGTTTTAAATACAAATTTTGAATTATGGGAATGTCATACCAGTTAGTGGGTTAGGCATTATAGCTTTACTTAACTGTTTTTAAGGTTTTGTGATTTCCGTTTTTTTTTTGTAACTTTTCACATGAAGCACACATTCAGAGAAAAAAGCAACATTGAGTTGGAGTCCTATCTGTATCTGACTGCTAATATTGTCATTAATTATCTGTGTATCTTTGGGTAGTCAGTTTATTCCTGTGAGACTATTTTCTCATTAGAAAAACAGGCAGATGGTCATGAAGATTAGATCATATACTACATATAAGAACCTGGCACTGCATCTGATGTTGGAGGACTTTATATCAATCTGAAGAAATTGGCCCAAGGTCGCAGAGCTAGTGATGTCAGAGGACTTTCGTCATGACCCAGAAGTCCTCATGGCAGTGTAGCATGGCTCCCATGGCCTCTCAGAGGAGAGGGGAGATTAGCTCTAAAAGGAGAGTGTGGATGGGATATCAGTCACAGGACAATGTAACAACTCTCTTTGTCATAAATAAAGGTAAAGGGCAAATACCAAATGAAGGAAATACATTTTTAATAAAAGATTGCTGTCCCTCCAAAGCCTACAATACATCATTAAGGAAATGGAAAACTTACTAGACAAATGACTTTGATTGGAACATTTGCAAAAAAGACCTTGTAAAGTGGGATTCTCTCCTCTCCTCTGCTCCTCTTTTCTCCCCGTTCCTCTCCTTCACTCCTCTCCCCTCCCATTTTCCATCCTTCCCTCCCTCCCTTCCTTTTTCCTCCTCTCCTTCTCCCCTCACCTCCTCCTCTCTTCTTTTTTTGTGTCAGTACTCAACTACTCAAGCTTGAACTCAATACCTGGTGCTCTTGCTTGGCTTTATTTGAGCTGGCTCCCAACTGTGATCCCTAAATCTTACCTCCTGAGTAGTTAGGGTTGTAGGTATGAGCCTCAGATACCTAGCCCTTGTTCTGTCTTTATGGTGAACTTCTTTTCTTTCTAATCTCCTCTGACCCTCAGCTTCTGTCAACACCTGCCTCTTGATGTGTTGGCCCCCATCTTTAATGTGTCCTTATTTGTCAGGACTCCAACTTTCCCCTGAAGGCTCTTCATCTCCTTTGCAAATATGTATAGTCAAATTGGGGTACAGGTAAAGCTGCAGCCGCATTCCATTCACTGAATATTTCTGTGTCTCAACTCTAGATGAGATAATAATAACTACTGGCAGAGTTGTAAGGATTAGTGAGATAACATAACACCAGGCATATGGTAGGTAGGCTTTTCAGTGAATGGAAACCATATCATCAGGGTCTGTGAGCAGATTTTCTAGAACTAAATAGGGTATTCAGTGCTAGAAAAAAACAGGAATATGGCAGACTGTCAAGGCAAGGCACAGGAAAAAAATGCCACAGGATTACAGACTGGAATAGTAATGCCAAAGTAAAGGTGAAGCTGCTAGAATTTCCTTTAAGGCCAGCCATTGTGTGGGGACAATCTTCCCCCATCTCCCAAAGGAGGATGTTTTCTTGTTTCTCTGATTAGTAGTAGCTTGTCTCAAGATCCCATGGTAACATTTGTTTTCTTAGATCACTTCTGGTATCTGAAGTTTTAGGCTGGGTTCTCTGAGCAGCAGACGCTAAGACAAGATTAAATGTGAATATTACTCATTATAGGAAGACTTGTGAGGAAACATGGGATCCTGGAGGAGGCTGGAAGATTCATCAGACTCTGATGATGATCTAATCCTTAGAAAGGAAAGAGGGGAAGTTAGATGGAAAAATCCAAAGGTAACAGGGTGCCCTTCTCAAAAATTCTCACAATGGTCAATGCTAACTCCTTGAGGCAAACAGCAGAGCACTCACTGTACAAGGCTTTTTCCTAACACTTGATCACAGCTCATGTGTACAAACTGGGAAGGGCTTCCAATATGGAGGCTGTAGCCTCAAGGATGCCTTCATAGTCAAACACATGAAAGCTTCTGATTTTAGTTGACATACTGGCTATTCAACTTGTGTTGCCATGTCCTTCTCTTGTTTAGAAGCAGATCGAAGAATTAGGATTTATCTTTGCTAGGTATACTTTTCAAAATATTTTAAAATAATTAGTAAATAAATAAGGAGAAATCATTTAAAATTTAAAGACATATATGAAAGAAACTAAGAGCGAGGACAGGTGAATAGGACTGTATCAAATTTTAAAAATGTCTGTACTTTAAAAGGATGAATTTACAGAATCAAGAGACAACCCACAGAATGGGGAAAAAGGGTTTTTTTTTTTGCAAGCTATCCAACAGGTAAAGGATTAATATCCAGAATATACAAAGAGCTCAAAAATTTCAGAGCAAAAGAACAAATAACCAATTAATAGTCAGATAGTTCTCAGAAACGAAAGTACAAATAGCTAAAAACACATGAAAAAATGTTTGATATCCTTAACCATAAAGGAAATATAAATCAAAACTACACTAAAGAGTCCATCTTCCTTGAGTCAGAATGCCAATCATCTTGAATACATAAATAACAAATCACCTATCACTTCCAGTCCCCCGACTCCTTGGCTTAGTATTGTAGGATATATATTGAATTTTTATATTGAATTTTTGACTGCATTATCTTCCATTTCTTCTCTTCATTTGTCTACCCACCTCCCCTTGATCATACCCCATCTTTTCAAGTACCCATTTGCTGGTGTTTATTTTTATTGAACTTTAATTTAACCTTTCTAAACTATTATCATGTTGAGTCTTTCCCTGACTCTACAGTATTTCTGTTAATACATTTGTGTCTACTTCTATTATCTCCCAAAGTATTTACTTATATGTTTATGAGCTAATTTTAGCTTCTGCAAATGAGAGAAAATGTAACTTTTGTCTCTCTGGGCCTGACTCACTTCATTTATCATAATTTTTTTCCAGGGCCTACCCTTTCTTTGCAAATGATGCCATATCATTCTTTCTAATGGACGAGTAAAATTCCATTGTGGAATGATGTCACATTTCTTGATCCATCTGTCCATTGAGGGGCATCTATGCTGATTCCATACCTTGGCTATGGTGAACAGTGCTGCAGTGAATATGGTGGCTTTATTGTAGTCTGGTTTGTAACCTTTTGGATAAATGCCCATGAACAAAGTTGCTGGATCATAGCATAGTTCTATGTTTAGTTTTTTGAGGAACCTCCATACTGCTTTCCAGAGTGGTTGAACAAGTTTACATTCCCATCACCAGTGTATTAGGGCTCCTATTTTCCCACAACCCTTTCCACCAAAATCAGTATATAGGTTCTTCCAAAACTAAAACTCAATATGGTTTTATCCTCACCATACCACTACTGGGTATATATCAATACATGGAAAGATAATTACGTATCTATTTACTATAGTTAAACTGAAGAATCATCTGAGGTACCAAGCAACTGATGAATGGATAGAAAATACACACACACACACACACACACACGCACACACACTCATAGAAACAGTAGAAAAGTTTTCTCACTATCTGAGATCATAAACATATTGTCAATAAGGATGTACTAAAAGTAATAATCTTGACCTAATGAACATAGATGGAATGTTGCATATGATAATAAGAAAGTTTTCCAACTGCATCAGGAACATTAGGAAAATTTTTCATGGACTAGGCCATAAAGTATGATAAGTTTCAGATGAATCATACTCAATTAAAATCAATTATAGAAAAATACTTGGAAGTTGCATCCAGAAAAGAAAAATGTAGATTCCAAAGTAGCTCATGATTAAGGAAGTAAATTCAATGTAATAAATTCAAAGGATGGGGATAGAACAAGAAAAATCCAAAGTAAAATAAAGTTACTGATGACAATCAGGTAAGGTGAATGAAAATGGAAACAACTATATACCTATATCTACATCTATATCTAGAATTACTAAAGTCAAAAGTCTTTATTGACAAACCAATAAAAATGACCATCTTGGCTGGGTGCTGGTGGATGGAGGTTCAAAGCCAGCCCAGGCAGAAAAGTCCATGAGCTTCTTATCTCCAATTAACCTTCAGAAAACCAGGAGTGGAGCCATGGCCCCAGGAGGACTAGCCTTGAGCAAAATTGTTCAGAGTCAGTGACTAAGCCTCAAGTTCAAGCTCCACAACTAAAAAAAAAAGCAATCTTGATCAACAAATAAACATCAGTGAAAATAAAAAGTTGTTATAACTTACATATTTACAGATAATTTTATGTGAACATATTTACAGCTTAGAGGGAATAAACATTCCCAGAAAACTTAATTTAACTCCCTCCTCCCCCCAAACAAAGAAGAACTGTAGAGAAATACCAGGAGAAGTGATTATTCCAATGAGTTCTACCAGTTATTGAAGGGAAAATGAGTTCCAAAACTTTTAAATAATTTTTAAAAAACACACAGAAAACCAACAGAGAACTTACAATGAATGATCTGGTGAGAACTGGTAAAGAAGCCAAAAGAAAACAGATAACACTGTTTATTACAGTGTTACAGCAGAATATGAATATACCAAAAATCAGCAGATCGGGGAGGTCATTGTATTTTTGTTTTCACATGGATCATTTGTTTTCATTTTTAAAGTACTCTGTTGCTCATGTGAATGAAAGGTCTCCCTGGGTCTCACTTTTGAACCCTTTTCAGTTAGCTTCTAGACAAATGAAATTCACCGAAAGTTCATGATTTTTGACTTTTAATTCTGAATCTTATATTTCTTACTCTTTTTTTTTTTGCCATACCTGGGGCTTGAACTATGGCTCTGTGCACTATCCCTAAGCTCTTTTTGTTCAATACTAGCTCTCTACCACTTGAGCTACAGCACTACTTCTAGTGTTTCCCTGTGATTAATTGGAGATGAGAGTCTCATAGAATTTCCTGCACAGTCTGTCTTCGAATGGCCCTCCTCAGATATTATCCTTCTGAGTTGCTAAGATTTCAGGCATAAGCCGCCAGTGTCTGGCATATTTCTTAATCTTTTTGTTGGTGTGGGTGGTTGTATAGAGAGATCAAATCCAGTCTTTGCTTACTGAGCTCACTCTCTACCTTGAGCTCCACGTCAAGCCTCAGCTTTATGTTTCTTAGGTCTTTTACTGAAAGGACTTTAAAAATGTATTATGCTAAGCCTTTTTATTTTTTGGTGGTTCTGGAACTAGAACTTGAATTCTGAGTTACTGGACTTGGCCTTGTCTTTTTTGCTCAAGGATGGTAATGTACCACTTGGGCTGTACTTCCACTTCCAGCTTTTTGCTGATTAGTTGAAGATAAGTATCTCACTTTTCTGCTCTGGCTGGCTTTGGAAGTTAATTCTCAGACCTCAGCTTCCTGAGTAGCTAGGATTATAGATACAAACCACCATCCCTGGCTTCTTTCCCTCTTTGAAACTCAGTTGATGTCCCATTTCCTGTTGAGTAATAGGACCAACTGCTCTAGTTCAGGTGCATTTTATCTTCCCTAAAAGCATTGCTTGTCTTGTGGTTTCTACGTAGAAGATAAATAAGAGTAATAACCTGCCACTTGGCCAATTTACTGCAATTAATGTACCAAATGACCCATTCGCTCGTTTTTGCTGGAGTCTTTCACCATAAAATTCCACTTGGCTGAAGACCAATTTTTTAAAGTCATTCTCACATTTGATTGCAGCCACGCCTTTATAATAAAGGAGGAAGTTTTTTTTTTTTTTAAGATTCCCATCCCGATCCTATTTCTGCCTTTCAAAATGCAATGACATTTAAGGTTGAATTTTAATGGCGGTAGGTAGTCTTTGATAATCTAGCAAACTGTCTTTTTGTTGTTGTTCTGGGTCTTAGATTCTGGGCCCAGGCAGTGTCCTTGAGGCCCTCCCCCCGCCCCCCCCTTCCACAAAGCCAATGCTCACCCATTTGAGCCACAGCTCTATTTCCAACTTTTTTTGATGGTTAATTGGAGATAAGCATCTCACATACTTTCCTGCCCTAGCTGGCTCACCTCAGACCATGATGCCCAAATCTCAGCCTGCTGGATAGGTAGAGCTACAGGCATGAGCTCAGGGCAACCAGCATGGCAAGATAGCTTTTGAAAATTTTATGTTTTGATAACATAATATAGACTCCCCAAAGCTATTCAATTTTTGAATGCATTATCAGGAAACATAAAAAATGAATGAAATATAGTTTGTATCTTGTTTGTTTGTTTGGTGGTACTTTGTTTTGAACTCCGGGCCTTATGTTTACTAAAGAAGTATGTTACCACATGAGCCACACTCCTAGCCATTTTTAGCTTTACTTATTTTTCAAGTAGGTTATCACATTTTTCTGGGGCTGGCCTTGGATCTTAATCTTAAGTCTGCTTCCTATGTAGCTCAGATGGCAGGCATATGTGACCCTATCCACTTTGTTGGTTGAAATGGAGTCTTGCAAACATTTTGCCTGGCCTGACCTCAAACTTGGATCCTCCGAATTAGAAGTGTGAGCTACTGTAGTTGGCTTGTCTCTGTCTTTTGAACAGAGAATTGTCAAGCTTATATCCCCAGTATGCAGTGCATTATTCAAGTGTGTTTTGAGCATGAAGTAAATGATTGCTGAATAAACAAAGAAAGTGAAACTCAGTGTTTGGCAAGGGATGCAGACCACTAAGATAATGTTATTCGGTATTTGCAATGGATGCGTGGTTGGGCAAATGCAAATACAAAAGGACATGGGTGGAGCAAGTATGGGTGAAGAATAGATGGAGAAACTTTATCTAAGATCTGTAAGCTAGGTTTTAAAGAATGTTTTATGCAGAATCATTGAGGTTTGTCTTACATGTGTCCATCACAGTAAAAGTACATATATTAGGGGTACAACAGCAAATGAAGGGTAGTAGATTCAAAAGTGGCAGGAACCTTTAAAAAAAAACCTTTACGAAGGACCTTTAAAAGAATAATTGGTTGCAATGTAGGAAATCTAAAACCAATAGACTGAAGAGCCCAGCAGGCTTTAAATACATCCTTATCATTTTATTTTTGTATTTGGAAAAAGCATTTGTAAGAAAATGAATAGAGTAAACAAGTTTTCAGGGAGCATATGTTAATATGTTTTGGATTGCTATAAGTAATCAAAAATATAGAACTATTTCCTTTAGAGGAAAACAGTAACACACTATTTTTTTTATAAAAATTTTCTGCTCAGCTAGTTTAACTGGCTCACTTCTAAGGTCTTGCTCAAAAAAGATGCACCAACTTTGCCCAGCCTTTCCTCTCTTTGAGTTATGCAACAATAATTTATCTGGGAAAACTTTTTTTTCTAGCTGATCTGTCAGAGTATTAGAGCATCATAAGCATCTGACCCATATGTCGACTCTCTTTCATTTCTCTTTTTCATAAAAGCTGTAATTGAAGTGCACCTAACACCCACGTCTTTTGGAGATAGCTTTGCTTTGGATTTCAAGCAGTCAGAATTTAAACACTGGCAGAGTTAAATCGGGTTCCCCTGTATCCCAAAGGGGGAAAAATGTAAAACAAGAATGGGCTTGTCAACGTTTTCTAATTTGATGAATTTGTCCATTCCTGATGAAAGATTGTCAATCACTCTTCAATGATTAGTCTAAGTCTTTGTTCCCAATATAGTTTTGATTTTTTTTTTTTTTACAAAACTACGGTACTTAATGGATTCCTCTATGATCTTTTCCTGAAACTCTGAGCAAATTGAATCGTTTACAAATCCTTTGTCTTTCTTTTGGTCACCTACAATTTATGCATTGTTCTTGAAGACAATTCATCCTCCTACTTTGTTTTAACCTTGAAGTTGGGATGAGGTTGAGGATAGTGATTTTAAGGGAGGGTTTTTACTTACAGTGATTTTCCTATGAAATCACATCCTGTCTTCTTCTGCATTTTATCCTTGTTGCTTCTTGGCCTGCTTCTTAGCTCTTGAACTCAACATCTTCTTGCTTCACTCTCCTGAGCATTGGTTCGGAATACCACATACCCAGCTAATGCTTTAAAAATATAACACAATGCCATTCTAATACCTAAAGTTAATAACTTCTCACTAAGCATCAAAACAGTTTTTAAATTTTCTATGTAAGTTTTAATTAAGTTTTTTATAATGGCAGATAATTTGAATGAAGATTTTTTTATTGTAAGGTCAATGCTTGTGTTTTATCCATCAATCTTAAAAATCTTTTTAAGAGTTTTACATTTCTTTGTAAATTATTTACTTTATTGCTGCTGCTGTCTTGTTGTTGTTGCAAAATTTGGTTTGGATTCTTCCAATTGTTTTCCCATGGGATTTAACCTTAACATCCTTTTTATGCCCCTCAATTTAGGTTTTTGATTGAACAAAATGAAATTGTATATTTTCAAGACCAAAATAATCATTGACAATTTTATATGATGCAGTTCATTGAGAATTTCTTATTTCATTACTCTGGGTGGAAGCCAATGGTAGCCTTATTTTGTGTGCGATGCCAGGATGAATTAATGTGTTGAGAGGACACCAGCTTGCACCATCTACTGAAATTTTCCCCTTGGAGTTTTTAACTAATGGCTTCAGAAAAAAACTGATGATCGTGTTTCTGACCCATCACTTTTTACAGGTTCCGAAGTAGCACTGTTATTTACTAATTAGTACAATTCTTTCGCAACAAAGTAACTTTCTGTCAGCTGGTTTTCCCAAGGTATAGTTCACCTAGAAAGTGTAGAACAAGACAAAGTTGTCTAAATTTAGTCAATAGCTGTGAAAATTCTATGCTGATTCTTCAAGTATCTTCCAATGATCACCAATGGCTTGTTTTTAAATCATTTTCATTGATAGAATAATTTAAAAATATGCAACATTGTTTTAAACCTCATGAGGACATTGCTACTAACCTTGAATTATCATGTCAATGTTTAGTTGAGGACACCTTCAGATTGGCTTTTAAGTCCTCTTCACAGAATTTCAGAAGAATTGGATAACTTTCTTGATTTTAGCAGAATCTTCTTATATCTAGAATAAGCAATTTCTTACATGTACTATAGTTTGTTTTGATGGCAAATTCCATATGATGAGAGTTTAGTCTACTGTCTATTACTATTGCATTTACCATTTTTTCCAGGTCCTTTTCATGGCCAGAATTAGGAACTACATATTTTATTTTATTTATTTTTTTAAATATTATTTTATTATTAGGCTTTGTTTATGTGGTACTGAGGAATCAAACCCAGGGTCTCATGCATGCCAGGAAGCATTCTACCACTAAGCCACATTCCCAGCCCTATAATACATATTTTAAAAAGATACACTACTAATTTATACTACTACTTACAACTAAAATTAGTGTTATAAGGATTTTTACTTAACTAATCTTAATATTTGAAGTTTCTTTGCTTTCTGTGTGGTTAAAACAGTACCTTAATATATAAGTTCACTTGTTGCATTTTGTTTACAACTTAAGATTTACTTTATTCCAGAATATTTTTGTTTTACAGTTTTGTAAAAAACCATTGACATGATCCAGCAAGATAACACATTTATTGATATCTGTTTTTCCCAGTTTATTAGTTTATATCACAAATGAGAGGTTTCTTTTTGTTTCTATCAGTTCTTCATTTTCATGTGAATAACTGTGATAGATCTTGAGCCATAACATGATTTTCTAGACCTTCCATTTCTGTCTTTTCTATTTTACTTATGACATTTCTCTAGAACAAACTGTCCACTCAGCAAAATGGCCTATAGTATGTAAAGGGAATCCTATGTCTTTCTAATACCTTCACATTGCTGTATTCCCTTCTGTGTTGGTTTCTTTTTCTTCACTTTCATCTTAAATTCTATAAGCTGTCCAATATTTATGTCTTATCTGCCACAGATGTGCCCTACACTTAAATCCCTTTGTACCTATGTGCTGCTTACACAGCAGCATGGGCTTGTTTTCCATTATTTGTCTATTGTCTAAGAGAGACCTCTGAAATAAAAGAAAATGGGAACTGTACTTGATACTTGAATTTGTGTTTCCTAATGTTTTTCTCCTACTCTGTCCTCTACAAAATTTATCCATCAATCTTGGCCAAATGTTTTAAATTGTTTCTATTATTAGTACCAGCTCTTCTTAAAAAAACACAAAAAGTGACACATTCTTATCTTGTTGGTATAATGTGTATGGTAGACTTACAGCAGAGTCAGAAATAACTTGTATTCTACCCCCCCAGGAGTTGGGCCCACTGGGAGAGTAGAGGAACTTTCCCACAGAAGGCAAAGTCTAAGGTAGACCTTGATGGAAGCTCTTTTAAGAGTTCAGAACTTTTTTTTCTAAAAAATGAGTACTTTGGTCTCTTTTTGCTAAAACGAATAAATCTAATCTAGTCCTAAATAGACCCAAGAGTTCCCTCTCTCAAGGCAGTGTCTTCTCCATTCCATATTGGGCAATGAGTTGCTTTAGTTTGAGAAAGGAGAGTTGGGAGTCTTTGCAGGCTTAGTGATCCTGCAATAGTATATACAACAGGAACTTTCTACAGTTAAACACAAAATAAATGCATTCCCTTATTGTTGCTGATCTTGAAATAAGGATGACCAAACTGTTTGCTTCTTTAAAAAACTTCACCAGGTTTGAAAGTGGTAATGACTCTCTAACACTTTTGTATGATCCTTGTTTTATAACTATAACAAGTAATCCTACTGAACTAATCCATCAAATTTGAAGCTCCCAATAGGCGTTGTGAAACATAATGTTTCAGGGCACAGAACCTGTTGACACTAACACTACAGCTAGCGCCCCCCTCCTCCAAAAAAAATGAAAAATCAAGGTCATAACTCAGTAGAATACAATGATGTCTGCCGGCTTATATAAGAGATGATTGATGAAGAAAAGAGCCACTTGGGATAGAGTTGAAAAACTGGAGTCTACTCTGCTGTGGGAGCGACAGAATCCTCCCTGTTTGCTCCTGGCTCCTGAGAATTTGAATGGCTTGAAAGTCATGCATTGTTATCTGATAGAGGAGAATAGAGTTTCTCCAAAAGAATATTGTGACTGCCCTCACTTTGATTTCAATTACATTCAGTTTGTTTAAAGAATTTTATGCTTGGTGTAACCTAAGTATCCAGTAAACCTATTTTTATTATATTTGGAAAGAGAAAATGCTGTGCTCATTTGTCACTAAAGATAAGAATGAAGCCCATAGCTTTGCAACCAAGAATAGTAAATCCTGTGTACTTCTGTCTCCACCTGAGCCACAGCAGAATGACTCCAAGTCCATTTCCACTTCCTGCAAAATAGGGTGAGCCTTTTGAAGCTTACTCAGTTCAATACCTGAAAATAGTCTTGATGCTATGTAAGCTCTGTTCTTTGACCATTGCCTACAGACAGAAAGTCATTACATAGCCATGGTGATACATTCATTCCTGGGATTTTTCAAAGGATCCAATGGGGAAAAGGCTATCTCTGGGAAGTCAAGTGATTAGGACAAGCATAGAAGAAGGTAGTAACTCTTCTACAAGCTGACCATACGTGCACATAAATAATTTTCATAGCTGGCTTGCTATTTAGTTAACTTTATTTTAGTTTATTTATTTTAGTTAACTTTAATGACTCTTCTCCTTCCTAGCAGGGCTGAAGCATCTTGGGTATAATTCCAAGTTTTTGCGTTATCTTTACATGTTCTTTACCAAATGTTAGTTGTACAGGGGAGTTTCCTCATGGAATTTCTATGTGTGCGCACAATGCACCCTAGTCCAATTTTCTGTCTGTCACCCTTCCTCATCTGACAACTTTCTATGAGTTTCCTTATGATAATATTCACATATAGATAAAATGAATTTTAGTGTTATTAATCCTTTATTATTCCTTTTCCCTCTTCCTTCTCCCTTGTCCCTCTAAAAGTCCTATAATTTCAATCACATTCTTTCTCTCTACACACACACACACACACACACACACACACATGTATGTATGTGTGTGTATATGTATATGTTTTAGGTCTAGATTCCATGTATGAGAGAAAACATACACTTATTGATCTCTGAACCTGGCTTTTGTTGTTGCTGTTTGTAGGGCTTGAATTCAGGGTCTGGGGGCTGTCCCTGAGCTCTTTTGCTCGAGGCTGGTACTTTACCACTTTGAGTCATCGGACCACTTTTGTTTTTTGAGTGGTTAATTGGAGATAAGAGTTTCATAGGGACTTTTCTGCCAGGTATGGATTTGAACTGCAATCCTCAGATCTCAACCTCCTGAGTAGCCAATATTACAGGTGTGAGCCACCAGTGCTTGGCTGGATCTAGTTTATTTTGTATAACATGGTGATCTCTAATTCAATATATTTTCTTACAAATGACATAATTTTATTCTTCTTTAAAGCTAATTAATACCCTATTCTGTAAGTTACACCACATTTTCTTTATCCACTTATCAGTTGTTGGGCAACTAGACTGTTTTCCAAGTTTGGCTATTGTGAGTAGTTTTGCATTACACATGAGTGGGCAAGTACCTCTGTTGTACCCTAACTTACATCCCTTTGGATATATGCCTCAAAGTGGTATTACTGGTTTATATAGAAGTTCTATTTTTAGTATTTTGAGGAATCTTGACATTGCTTTCCACAGTGTTGCAGTAGTTTACATTCTCACCAGGGTGTATGAGAGTTCCTTTTTCCTGTATTCTTGCTATCATTTGTTGTTCATATTCTTCATGATGGCCTATACTAACTGAAGAAAAATGTGTGTTTTGACTACAAGCCACAAAATATAACTCTTTAGACCTCCCTGGGAAAGAAGGAAGGGAACAGATAGGGAATCACAACCCTGATGTAGTGATTCTTTCTACCACACAGAAATCATTTCTTTTATTCTCAGTTTAATCTGAGCTATTCCAGGTTACCTTTTAAAGCAGCTTTGCTAGCATAGATATTTCAAAAAATAATAAATGGCAGGTGCTGTTTGTTGAAAAGCCTATCTATCTATTTATCTATTTGCTGTGGCAAATATTTGAAATACATTATGTCATATAAAGCATAAGCCAGGCCATGGAAGAATCTCAGTAGTCTAGTCAGGAAGTTGCAGGATATACACCTAGATTTGATTATCCTATGGTTTTCTTGTTGCTTTTGCAATAATCCGATAAAGTATTACTAATGTCAATGACAAAATCACCAGGAATTCTAAGCTAGGAAGTTGACCATATTTCCCATTTGGTATTATAATTATAAGAATATTTGATATTATGAGTACAAGAAAAACATCCCAAGATGAAAAAAACAATAAAACACTAATGGATGGGAATAGAAATTATTAAATTGCTTGTGTATGCTGCTTTGATCATTCAACAATTTTACTTTGAGTATAATATTGGTGGTAGGTTAAAACATTTTCCTATGCTAGGGATAAAATTTCAGAAGCTTTTTTTTTGTCCAATGAAACTGAACTTAACCATTACACAAGCAATTATCATTAGCTCCTGCTTTTCCAGCATCACATTTAATAGAGTTCCATAGGAATTGACACAATGGCATTAAACAAGGTTTTGGTTTTTAGTTTAATTCCAAGAAGAAAGCATTTATTTTAAAAGTCCTCCACCACAGAATGTTTGATCATGATATTCTCATCTCCAATGAGTAGACTAGGCTTATTTTAAAGAGACAATACAGATTCCAAGAGAACCCACTTGCAGGGCAGGAAGCCCTGGCTAGAGAAGAGAGCTGTTGCATTGTCTAGTGAAAGTTACCCAGCATTTCAGCAGAGTGCTAAGCAGTGAATTCTGTGTTCTCTTATCTAAGCAACAGTTTAGCACAAATGTAAAACACAAGCCTAGAAAATGGACAAGTTATTAAGAAAGGTCCTCATGTACTGTAGAACTCATGTCTGCCAGTTCATAAGAAGAAAATAGGACAAGGAGGGCTAATGTTCTCATGGTTGCAACTTTAAGCTGTGTAGCAACCAAGGAACAATTTCTCCAAAGATGGCTTGCTCATATAAGGGCATATGGAGTGCTGGGAAGGTGGCTCAGTGGTAGAGCACTTGCCTTGCATGCTTGAGGCCCTGGGTTCAATTCCTCAGCACCACATAAGCAAAAAGAAAAAAAGCCAGAAGTGGTGCTGTGGCTCA
>NW_012267236.1:16135845-16197314 GCF_000151885.1 Dipodomys ordii
TAAGTCTTTAGCCCACTTATTTATTGGGCAGTTGTTTCTTTGAGGATTTGTTTTGGGGGATTTAATTTTTTGAGTTCCAGGTATATTTTAGATATGAGACCCTTGTCCACTGTATGACTAGTGAAGATTTTCTCTTAATCAGTGGAGTTTCTATTGATCTTGCTAGCTATGTCCTTTGCCATGCAGAAGCTCCGCAATTTCATGCAATCCCATTTGACCATCCTTTCTTTGATTTGTTGTGTTTCTGGGTCGCTATTAAGAAAATTTCGGCCTGTTCCAAGGAGACCTATTTCATCCTGTAATGTTTTCAGGGTGTCTGCTTTGACTCTGAAGTCTTTGATTAATTTGGAGTTAATTCTAGTGCAGGGTGATTGTAAGGATCTAGCTTTAGTTTTCTACAGGTGATTAATCAATTTTGCCAGCACCATTTACTGAGGAGGCTGTCTTTCTTCCATTCTTTTTTTTTTAGTTCCCTTATCAAAGATTAGGTACCTATAGGTGTGTGGGTTCATTTCTGGGTTTTCAATTCTATTCCATTGGTCCTGAGGTCTCTTCTTGTGCCAGTACCAAGCTGTTTTGATTACTATGGCTTTGTAGTAGAGTTTGAAATTTGGTATTGATATTCCTCCAGCATTTGTCTTTCTATTAAGGATAGTTTTTTGCTATTCGGGGTCTTTTATTGTTCCATATGAATTTTTGGATTGCCTCTTCTATTTTCTTGAAGAATGAAGTTGGAATATTGATAGGTATTGCATTGAGTTTGTGGATAGCCTTGGGAAGTTTTGCCATTTTCACCATGTTGATCCTTCCAATCCAGGAGCACGGGAGGTTTTTCCACTTTCTAAGTTCTGCTTTGATTGCCTTTTCCAGGCTTTAAAAGTTTTCATTGTAGAGGTCCTTCACTTATTTAGTTAATTCCTAGGTATTTAATTTTTTGTAGGGCTATTACAAAAGGAGTTGCTTTCCTGATTTCAGCCACACTTTTCTCATTGTTGGCATGAAGAGAGGCTATTAATTTTTTTTCTTTGGGTCAGTCATGGGGCTTGAACTCTGGGCCTACGGGCTTTCCCTCAGCTCTTCAGCTCAAGGCTAGCACTCTACCACTTGAGAGACAACACCACTTGCAGCTTTTTCTGCTTATGTGGTGCTGAGGAATCGAATCCAGGGCCTCATGCATGCAAGGCAAGCAATCTACCACTGAGCCACCTTCCCAGCCCCAAGCCATTGATTTTTGAGGGTTAATTTTATACCCTGCTACTTTGCCAAAGTTTGAGTAACTTGGGAGTGGAGTTCAAGGGATTCTTTAAAAAAATTTTTTTTTATTGTGAAAATACCATACAGAGGGGTTACAATTATGTGGGCAAGGTCATGGGATTCTTTAAAAACAAGATCATGTCATCTGCAAAGAGAGAGATTTTATTTTATTTTTCCCTTTTTGGATCCCCATTATGTTTGCATCTTGTCTTATTGCTGTAGCTAGACATTCTAATACTAAATTGAAGAGATTAGAGGAAATGGCTTTAATTTTTCACCATTAAGTATAATACTAGCTGTAGGTTTGTCATATACAGCCTTTATTGTATTGAGGAATTTTCCATGGATTTCTGGTTTTTCCAGAGCCTTAATCATAAAGGTGTGCTGGATCTGTCAAATGATAACCATGTGGTTCTTATCGTTGCTTTTGTCGATGTGATGAATTCTATTTTTTGATTTGCATATATTGAATCAGCTTTGCATCCCTGAAATGAATCCTGTTTGATACTGGTGTATGATTTTTTGGATGAATTGTTGAAGTTGATTAGCCAAAATTTTGTTGAGAAGTTTACATCAATGTTCATCAAAGAAATGGGTCTATAGTTCTCTTTCTTCAATGAGTCCCTGCATAGTTTTGGGAAGAGGGTTATGATGGCTTCATAGAATGAGTTCAGTAGTGAACTTTCTCTTTCAATTTCATTGAAGAGTTGGAGGAGTATTGGTGTAAGCTCTGCTTTGAAGGCCTTGTAGAATTCTGCTGTAAATCCATCTGGTCCTGGGCTTTTCTTAAATGGGAGGTCTCATTGTTGTTTCTATTTCAATGCTTGATATGGGTCTGTTAAGTTGGTTTAACTCATCTTGGTTTAGTTTTGGCATGCCGATATTTGCTAGGAAAAGGTCCATTTCTTCCAGGTCCTCAAACTTATTAACATAAAGTTTTGAGAAGTATTCCCTTATAATGTTCTAAATCTTGGTTGTGTCTGTGGTGATGTTTCCATTCTCATCTCTGAGCTTGTTTATTTGGGTGTGTTCCCTTCTTTTTCTGATAAGATTTACTAAGGGTCTGTCAATTTTGTTAATTTTTTCGAAGAACTAACTCTTTGTTTTGTTGCTTCTTTCTATTTTTTTGGATGCTAATTTGTTTAATTCTGATTTAATTTTAATTATTTCTTTCCATCTACTGGATTGGGGTTTATCTTGCTGCTCTTTTTCAAGGAGGTCCAGATGTCTCATTAAATTGTTGGGTTCAGATCTCTCCAATTTGTTGATGTAAGAACTCAGAGCTGTAAACTTGCCTCTGAGTCCTGCCTTTGCTGTGTCCCAGAGGAGCTCGTAATTTGTGTGTTCATTTTTGTTGAATATCATGAACATTTGAATTTCCTTTCTAATATCTTCCATGACCCCCTGGTGATTCAACAGTGTGTTGTTCAGACTCCATGTATTACAGGACTTTCTTTGGTGGCTTTTGGTGTTGATTTCTAATTTTATTCCCTTGTGGTCAGAGAGAATACAGGGCATAATTTCAATGTTTCTGAATTTGGACAAGTTTGCTTTGTGACCTAAAATGTGGTCTATTTTGGAAAATGTTCCATGTGCTGCTGAGAAGAACGTGTATTCTGATGCTGCTGGGTGAAATATTGGGTAGATGTCTGTTAAATCTAGTTGATCTATGCTGTTGTTTAGATCTGCAGTTTCTCTGTTGAGTTTTTGCCAAGTTGATCTATCTAGTGGGGATAGTGGTGTGTTAAAGTCCCCAACAATTAATGTCTTTGGATCTATGTGAGGTTTGAGGGAAAGTAGTGTTTCTTGGATAAATTTGGGTACTCTGTTGTTTGGTGAATAGATATTTATAATTGTAATATTCTCCTGAAGGAGAGATCCCTTAATTAGTATGTAGTGACCTTCTTTATCTCTTCTCACTAATTTTAATTTGAAGTCTATTCTATTGATATTAGGATGGCAACCCCCACCTATTTATGGGGGCTGTTTGCTTGGTAGATTTTATTCCAGGCTTTCACTTTCAAAATATGTTTGTTTTCATAAGCAAGGTGTGACTCTTGAAGGCAGGAGATAGAAAGATCTTGCTTTTTAATGCAACTAAACAGTCTATGTCGCTTAATTAGAGAGTTAAGTCCTTAATGTTGACAGTTATGACTGAGAGGTGTTTGTTAGTTCCTGCCATGTTATCCACCTTCTTGGTGGCTGTGACAACTGGGTTCTCTCTATGGTTCTTGGATTCTCATTTTGGGTGCGGTTTCTTGACTTTTATTTTTGTCTTGTTGGTTTTCTATGTGTAGAACAGCTTTAAGAATCTTTTGTATGGCTAGTTTGGTGGAGATATATTGTTTAAGTTTTTCTTTGCTATGGAAGGTTTTTATTTGACCTTCCATTATGAAGGAGAGTATAGCTGGATACAGTATTCTTGGTTGATAGCTGTTTATCCTTAGGGTGTGCTATACATCACTTCAGACTCTTCTTGCTTTGATTGTCTCCGCTGGGAAATCTGAGGTCATTCTAATTCGTTTCCCTTTATAGGTGATTAATCTTTTCTCCTTGACAGCTTTAAGGATCCTTTCCTTGGTCTGAATTGATCCTGTGGGGATTATAATGTGACCTGGGATGTCCTGTTCTGATCTCTGCTCTATTTGGGGTTCTAACAGCTTCTTGTATCTGAATAGGCCTATCTTTTTGCATGCTTGAGAAGTTCTCTGCTAGGATCTTCTTAAATAAATTCCTAGACCATTAACTTCTGTCTCTAGGTGCTCCTCTACACCCATTATCCTCCGATTAGACCTTATGAAGGCATCTTCCAAATGTTGAATAGATCTATCATATTTCTTGAATTTGTCTTGGATAGTCTATGTTCTTTCTCTATAGTATCTAAGGTGTCTTCAATCCCTGAGATTCGATCTTCTGTATGGTCTAACCTGTTGTCAAGACCTTCTACTTTGTTTTTTATTTGCTTTCCTGCTAATTGGTTAGCTTTGATGGCTTCAAATTCTTTGTTGGAGCTTTGTTTTAGATCTTGTATGAACTTCTTTCCTTCCTTAATTTGGTGTTCAGTGTTTATTCTCAAATCACTTAGTTGAGTGGTTATGGTTTCCTTGGATTTCCATTCCTTCTGTTGGGCTCCATTCAGCATTCCCTTTATGGTCTCCCTGAAGTCTTTCAGCTTTCTGTTTATGGATTCCATGAATGTGTCTATTAATCTTTGTCTATTCTTATCTCGCCCTTGCAATTCCTGTATTACTCTCTGATTAGCTTCCTCATGCTCATGCAATTCCTGTATTTCTCTTTGATTGTTCTCACCCTGCTCATGAAATTCCTGTCTTTCTCTTTGTCTGTTCTCAGCTTGCTCATGCAATTCCTGTATTAATCTTTTATTAGCTTTCTCATGCTCATCAGATTCCTGTATTGATTTATGGTTAGCTTCATCATGCTCGTAAAGTTCCTGTATTAATCTTTAGTTAGCCTTGTCTCACTCCCTATTATGCTCACACTGAGTCCTTTGCAGGTTTTCAATCTTCATTCACCAGGTTTACCAGTAGTGTTTGTAGAGCTTTTTGGGAACTCTCCCATTAACTGTCTGTCACCTGATTATCATGAGTGGAAGTTGAGAAACCTGGACTTGCCATTTTTCTTGTATTTCTCTGGCTTGTTTTGCCCATTTGGTATGAAAGTAACACCAATTTTGTGCTAGAACACTTTTAAGGCAAGCATCAACCAGATTCCTATAGTTGCACAGTTAAAATGGTTGCATATACAATCTAGTTAAACAGATACAATCTATTCAATATCAAACAACTAGGGATTACTGGGCTAAGAACATCAAAGAGGGATACAGCAGACCAGAAATTAATAGATTTAGGGAGAATTGTGGGAAAAAATAGGATTAGATGGATGTGGAGAGGTAAAAAAAGAGTGAATTTAACCAAGTCCTACTCTCAGAGAGGAAATGGATAGGACAGAATGAAAGGAGAGAGATAAAAACCCAAGGAAAAATGAAAAAAACAAAAATTTAAATTTAAAAAATGAAACACTTAAAAATTACATAAGTATAAAACAATGATATTGAGAGAAGAAAGGATAGGATGAGGGGAGGAGAGAGATAAAAAAGAAAAATGAAAAAATAAAAAAAATTAAAAATGGAATACTTGAAAATTATATAGGCATAAAGAAATACTACTACTATTAAAGAAGTTAAGCCTAAGAATTTGTGAATTGAGTAAGAAATTTCTGAATTAAGTATGTACACAATGAGGGATAAGGCCTGATAATCGACAATGGGTATATATCTGGGGATGAGCAGAACAGCAATTAAGTCATGTTAAAAGAAAAAAAGGACCAAAGGGTTAAAAGAGATTTTAAACACACACACTCACACACACACACACACACACACACACACACACCTAAACTAAAAATTATGAAAGAAAAAACATAGAAAACAAATTTTTGTAATTAAAAAAAATTGGGCCAGGCACCGGTGGCTCTTGTAATCCTAGCTATTCAGGAGGCTGAGATCTGAGGATTGCAGCTCAAAGCCAGCTCAGGCGGAAAGTCCGTGAAACTCTTAACTCCAATAAACCACCAGAAAACTGGGAGTGGCACTGTACCTCAAATGGTAGAGTGCTCGCCTTGAGCTGAAGAACTGAGGGACAGTGCTCAGGCCCAGAGTTCAAGCCCTATCACTAACCAAAAAAAAAATTGTAGAAAAAAAGGGTTCTTTGATTTTTTTTTGCGGGGGGGGGGCGGGGAAGATCTTATATCTCCCCTGTGTTTGTAACCAGTCTCTTGGTGGAATTTCTGGTCTGCTTGTGGTGTTTGGTTTTCATGTGGCTTGTTTAGTTTCTTAAGACAGTTTGTTTGAGCAGGCAGAAGGAAGCTCTGCCTTACCCAAGACTTTGTGATCCTCCTCCCAGGCTAGTTCATGAAGGGAAGGTGATCCGCTTTGAGTATCACAAAAGAGGGAGATGGTTGTTTCCTCTAGCTTGGAGTTGCTGTGCTGAGGCTAGGTTCTGGGTAGGCTGAGGCCTATCAGTGATCAGTAGCTTTTCCCTGAGGGGCTAGCTCCTGAGACACTCACAGAGCCCAGCCTAGAGTCATTCTCAGGGTTTATGTTTACTGAGTTTCAATTGTCTAGGCTGCAGTGGGGAGTGGCAGTCTCTAGCTCTGTTTACCCAGTGAAGAAAGTCACTTCTTCAGGGGAGGATATCCCTCTGCCTGGGCAGGGTGATTTTCCCCCTTGGTGGAGCTGAGCCTGGCAGGTCAGGTCAGGTTCCTGTGACCTGCTTAATGGCTCCTATTGTTTTCTTCCAAGGCCTGAGTTGGAGCTAGCTGCTCCAGTCCAGCTGCTCCATCAATGATGGAGATCTTCTCTGGTGATTGGGGAGGGGCTACCTTCTCACCATTGCTCTATGAGAAGGAGCGAGGATGTTTTGGGTCTACTCACACCAGACTCTTTGTTCTTGGGTTGTCCAAGGTCTGCAATCAGCAGGATGAGGATTTCTGCTCCTGGTCAGTTCTTATTGGTGGTGAGTACAATCTGCTCACACGGTGCATCTGGCGCCTTTTTCCCAGACTCTCTCTGTTGATATGGCGGCACAGCAGCCGCAGCTGCCACCGCTGCCACAGCCGCGGCTACCAGCAAGGGCTCAGATCTGTCTCCTTGACCTGGATTTTCCCTCTCTGGCCAAACTTTCTGTACTGTGATGGCACACTTGGTATGATTCTCTAGCCTAGGACTATTCACTGGAACACTAAACCTGCTTTCTATGCAGTGGCTTGTTTAGCCTCCAGCTTCTCCTCCACCATCTTCCTCTGGCTATCTATAGTTGTTCTTAATCCAGGAGTCCATTTGAGTATTTTGCAGGTTGAGAATTGAAACAAGGATTCCACAAATAGTTGAGAAAATTTACTTCAACTAGATAGTTCATAGTAATTGAAATATTATCCATAGGAAGAGGTGGGCATTAGTAAAGACCTACTTGGGTAAGAGATAAAGGGAAAGTCATCTATATCTGTTACTATTACTTGGCAGAGATATTTGCTATTTTATTTTATTGGACCTTGTGAAGATGAAAGATAACAGGAGGAAAGGAGCATTTAAAATATCAGTTTCTTCTCCCACCACTATATAATAAATCTTTCGAGGGCAAGAATCAGGTCTCATCTATCCTCACACTGCCAAGTATGTCTGGGTATAGTTCTGCTACAGAATAGAAAAATCAGGATTTATATTGAGTTTACTTAATCAATTTCATAGTTCACATTCTGATTCCTACTAGCATAAGACAATAATGAACACAATAGTAAAAAAGGAAATAGAAGGCTTGGAAAAAAATTTTAAGTTAACTTGACAAGTAAATGATAAAGGACAAATTGGTGGAAAACTATATGTGTGTGTGTGTGTGTGTGTGTGTGTGTGTGTGTGTGTGTGTGTGTATGAATGAATGAAATGGACAAATCTCTTTTTTTCTCTTTTTAGAAGGACTTGTTACATAACCCAGACTAGCCTTGAACTTGTGATCATTCTTCCTTCAACTCTGAGTGCTTTTATCACACATTTGGGCCACCATGCAGGGCCAAAGTAGCAATGTTTTAAAAATTGTTTTACATCCGTGTGCAGGGTAGATAAGCAGCTTACCTCTGAGCATCATCTTTGGCTAAAAAACAGATTTTAACTATGGTTCTAGTAGTTGTTTTTTTCACAGATAGCAGGAAAAGTCCATATTCTGTATACCTGGTAAAAGTGTAGTTTTTAGCTCAAATATTCCAGAGCTGTGAGAGCATTTATATGTAACTGATGGGTTTGTTTTGTTTTGTTTTTGGTCACAGTGAAGGAACCTGAGTCATCCTGGCTATTTAATTTGAGTCTAACTTGTGCAAGATCTTTGTCAGTGAATAGCCAATATTTACTGTAAGTTCTATGACTTTGAAACAATAAATTCACCCAAATCTTAGTTTGCCTGGTTATTACAAGGAAGAGATGACCAGAAGTACTTTTTAGTGACCAACATAGTGGCTAGTTGTAACATATTGGAGCTAAGACACTGATGCTAAACTTACATGAAGTGTCATTTTTTTAAAGGACTGTAATTATCATGTTTTGTTTCCTACTTGATAAAAAACAATGGCTGTGCACTTCCATACCAGTTTCCACATTTTTACTGGTTTTTATGAACAACTTTCTTCCACATTGATATTTTTCCTTTCAATATACTTTTAATTTAATTTTTAGCACTATTAATACCCCATTAGCCTATCTATAGGTTCCTCTTATGGAACCTATATACACATAGTGGTTCCTGTATTTCTTTTTCTGAGAATGCTGTGTTCTCTGGAAGCAAGTTTTCCCTTACCTAGAAATGAAATTCTGAGGAATTACAGTTCTAGCAATAACTGACTAGTTAGTGAAGGTCAGAGCTTGGTGGATTAATAACAATTCCATAGTCTGTGATTAGGACAGTTCTGAGACATTTTCTATTATCTCTCAGAAGTGCTCCATTAGAGACATGTCTCAGTATGTTCATTAAGTGCATACATTGAATTTTCTTTCAATAATAAGCCACTTCTCTGGCATTCATAGTTCTTGTTTGGGCCATCTTACAAATACACGTCTTCACACAATCCTTGCTTTAGGGTCTGATCTTCAGAGAATCTTCCTGCCTTCCTAAAAACCATTTTTGCTTGCTCATCTTGTTTTCACTTTTGTCCCTTAAAATCCAGTAAAGATGATGACAGTCTCATGTATAGCACAAGTTTTTTTTTCTTTTTAGAAGATTCTTTTAATATCCAAGTTCTTAAAATAGTGCTGTGCTATGTTTCAGATGAGGAACTATTATGTTTAAATTACTTCTTTATAAGATCAATATGGAGGATATTGAAAACAGAAAGACCAGTGATGAGTCTATGTTGTCTTTGAAGAACTCTGATAAGAGCCAATGAGGACTTGAAAAAGGGCCAACATAATAAGCATGTGAGTTAGGACACAAAAATGATAGAATTACAAACCCCGGAACCCATAGAATTTGATAATGATGCCCTGCCTCTTTCTCCTTCACACCAGGATCACTGAGGTTGTATTGGGTAGAATTAAATGTATAAAATTGGATTCTGTAGAATTAAATGAATGAAGATGTTCAAAGTTCTAGAATACAGTATTGGCAACAATGATGAGCCCTGTACTTAGTAAGGCAATGCAATTTAGCAGGAAGAGCTGTGGCTGTTTGTACTTTTTATATAAGGAAGCTGAAAACAAGAGAAGGAAAAGTTATTCTCCAAGACAAGCATCTTTAAGGGTGTTTGGGATGAAAGTGGAGCTGAAGCTCAAGTGGTAGAGTGCTTGCTTTGAGCTGAGCTCCAGGGTTCAAGCACCATGACCAAAAAAGAAAGAAAAAGAAAAAGGGCATGTGGGATTCTGGGATGTGACCTGTGTCACAGACTCCAGGTCCACTTAGTGCTTCGTGTCACTGGATGAGCACATTAGTGAAGATCCTTTGTAAAAGCTAGGCTGAAAATTTCATTGCTTGTTCTGGCCAAATTGTTCATCCTATCCATGATGCAGTTTTCTTTTTTATCTGAGGCTTAAATGAGCATTGACTATTAATGCAACATAAAGAACTCTGTATAGTATCAGATCCTATTATCATTTGTTATTATTGAAGAATTAGTAACTGGAAAGGTTAAAATTTCACAACCCAGGGTGTTGCAGTATCAGCTCCTGAGCCTGTGCTGTGGTCCTGATGGGTCAGTGTAGGAACCTTCTCAATAAAGTTGCTGCTTTGTTAACAACTTTGTTGCGATAGACTCTGTCACTCCAGATGACGAGGTGGGCTTGCCTGCCTGAGTAGGGGGTCTTCCTACTACATTTAATGGGGGCTTATCCTGAATAGAGCTCTTAGCTGCTCCAACCTGAGTGGTATTGAAGTCCCCAGCTGGGAGGACAGTGTGCGGGCACTCTGCTGTTGGAGAGAAGTTCCAAAAAAAGCCTCGAGTTTTTTTGTTGTTGTTGTTGGTCGTGGGACTTGAACTCTGGGCCTGAGTGCTGTCCCTCAGCTCTTCAGCTCAAGGTTAGCATTCTACCACTTGAGCTATAGTGCCACTTCTGGTTTTCTGGTGGTTTATTGGAGATAAAAGTTTCACAGATTTTCCTGCCCAGGCTGGCTTTGAACTGCAATCCTCAGATCTCAGCCTCCTGAGTAGCTAGGATTGCAGGTGTGAGCCATTTGTGCCCGGCTCAAGTTTTTCTTTTCTTTTCTTCTTCTTCTTTTTTTTTTTAACAGTTTCCATCAAGCCCAGAGCAAAGCACAGAGGATTCTTACAAGTTTGTCAGATGTAACTTTGGCTCTTAATAAGTTCCAGAGCCATCATCAACCACTTTAATCCCAAAATTGAGTCCTATGCTGCTGTGAATCATATATCTCAACTGTCAGAGGAGCAGGTGTTAGAGGTAGTACGAGTCAACTATGATACACCCACACTGAAGCTGCAGGACAGCCTGGATCAGTATGAGCGCTACTCTGAGCAGCATAAGGAAGCTGCTTTCTTCAAAGAGCTGGTTCAATCCATTAGCACCAATGTCCGGAGGAACCTTGCCTTCCACACACTCAGCCAGGAGGTCCTGCTAAAAGAGTTCTCCACCATCTCCTGAGACAACACTCTCCTGAGCCACTGACAGCCCTTATCTATGAGGCTCCTGGACTGGAAGGGGCATGGGGGCTACCTCTATGGTTGGAGAGAAGCACAGACACCCAGTCTCATGGTGAAGGCTCCACTTCAGTGGAGCTTGGACAACAGGAGCAAGCCAAAGATGATTTTATTTGGGGAGAAATGGGTGGGCAAAGGGAGAGCTGTCCAAGAATGTGAGGCTTCCAGGCTAGGTACCCTGGATACCTCACATTTCCACTTGACATTACAAGTTTTGGCTTCTGACTTAATTTTCAGGAGCTGGCAGGGCAAGCCTCAGGTTTTGCCAACACCTTGAAGGCCAATGGCTTTTCTTGGCCTCTGTAAAAAGATGAACTCTCATATATAGCTGAGCCACATCGTGCATCCTTTGGACCTACGGCTGAGCTAGGCTTGAAATCTGTGTCCCCTGTGCCCTCCCAGCTGCCCCCCACATAAGCTCTCTATCCTGTCATTAGCACCCTTAGCATAGGGTAGGGTTGGGAAGGGGCACCTTTTTTCTGTTTTCTAAATTTAAAATTGACTCCTCCAAGAAATTGGAAATTGGAGTCTGTCTGGTGCTCTTGCTGTCCATCACTTTGTGGATTTTCTTTTGGCGCCAAGACTGTCACTCTTTTTTTTTCCTGCCTTCTAGACCATTGACTTATCAACACAACAGGCTCACAACTTAACCTTTCAGTTTTAGTTTGTTTTAAGCTGTCTTAAGGTGTATGTGAAATAAACACTGACAGCTTTTTTTCTGGAGCCCTCAAGGTGCCTATTTTGCTGGTTCCCTTTCCAGCAGCCTCCCCACCTTCTAAACAACCTTCTCCACTGGGAGCCTCTACTAAGCTCCCTTCCACTGTTCTACTCTCTTAACCCTGCTTTTGTTTACATCACCCTGCCCAAGAATTTCCTCTGGGGAGGAACGTGTTCCTGCTGCTGTCTGGGGGCAGGGTCTCCTCTATCTGAAAGATGTCCTGACCTGACCCGCAGGACTTCAACCAGGGCAATGAACCTAAGCGAGAAGGAATGAAGGGACAAGAGACACGAAGAATGACAGCAAGACAAGGATTCTGATCAAGCTGCCAAATTTTATTTTTCACACAGGGGTATTTATATGCTTGGAATAAGGAAGCTTTTTCATTGGCCATAGCAGCTGCAGGATGTTTGCTTAGGGCAGTGTGAAAAGGTGGTCCTTAGCAGCTACCTGGTGTTTGTTTGGGGTAGGATGAAAGGACCGGATTCAGTAAACAGCCTGGAGATGTTCCAGTGAGATAGTCAAGCAAAATGAGTACCATAGGAAGGACCTCTATCTTGTCCTACCCATACTCAGGGTATGGCCTCAGGCAAATCTGACTTTGGGAAGTTGGTCTGTGGTTTTCCCTTTGGATAGCTTCCACGGGACCACTATAGCTTTTCTTTCCCCATAGCTATCCCCAAATAACTGCTGCTCTAACATCCTCCCTTTCTAAAGCACTCTCTAAAGCCCCTTGGATGGCAGGATGGCAGGGAGAAAGCAGCCCAGGAAAAATCTGATAAAGTTTAGCAGTGAGAGTAGATCTAGGATCTCTCAAGTTGGTATCCATTTAGACTGAATCTCTTTGATATACTTGCCCTCCCTTGGAACCAGACTTCTGGTTGAGCAGAAATAAACTAGTTTTAGAGAACCCACCAACAGACTGCCGTAAATTGATGTAGATTCTTAGGCAATCACACAGGCAGGGTCATCTCTGATCACTGATCACCATATGGATAGCTTAGCCTAAGAAATTTAAGTGTGTTTTCCTCTGTGATAAAGTCAAGAGCAGTTGGATTTGGAACTCAAGGCAAATCAAAATGATTAAAAAATTGATTTGTGAAAAATAATTCACAACCCAAATGCAACAGAGATTTTTAAACCATCTATGTTAAAGTGTAGAATGTGCATTATAGAGTCCAAAAGACTACCTTTACCTTCTTCACTAATTGGAACACGTACAAACATATGTCACATTGCTTTAAACCTGAAGTAGCTTGTGTGCCAACCTCCTCTGTTAGCATGCAGAGCACCCTTTATATTGTAAGCACTGACCTGACAAATTGCTACTCACTTGCCAAGGGATTCAACCAACATATTTTTCCAGTGCTGACCAAGCATCTGTTCCCAGTTCTTAGCCCAGCAGTGTTGCCACCATCTATCTACCATTTCAGGAAGACAAGAAGTGTACACAGAGCACTTTACAGTTCGTTGCAGAAATTACATGGCTGTACTTGCATCTGAGAGGAAGAATTCACTGATAATTTATGTCTAGGTCCACTTCTCTTCCTTGAATATAGCGCAGGTGGTTATAAAAGGAGGTGGAGAGGTTATCATTGAGAGATTCACAAGGTGAATTTTAATAAATACGTGGGCCTTTCTTATTGATGAAAACACAGAGTTGAATAGACTCAAAACTTTGTATGGTTTGTGGTTTGATGTTGAGAAATAACTACCAAAATATGAGGTTTTCTTACTATGAATGTACTTTTGATCTTTTGGTTTTCATCATTTGGTCAATGTGTGAATCTTACAATTTCTAATGAAGATTAGAGACTATTTCAGAAGTTTGCATTTTGAGGGTGACAGACATCTATATCAATTCAATGATTTCATTCTGATAGAAAGAGGATTTGAATTATTTTTATGCACCGATTCCATTTTATTGAGGTTTAGGGAATTGAGGTTTCTGAAAAAGTCATACTTTTTATTAAACTAACTTGCTGTTGTTCCATTGTGTATTTCTTTCTTTAATATTATGACAAAATCCTGCTTTAATTCTGAAACTGCTATTTATATTCCTAATGGAAATTAAGGCCTGGGAAGATTCTAGAGTTTCACTTACTGCAACAACCTCCTATGAAAAACTGGGTTGTTGGTCTCCTGAGAGAAAATGCTATTCAGACTTGTTCTTTAATATAGTTTAATGTCTATCTCACAAGAATGGCTGAAAATTAACCTTTAGTCTGTAAATACTTTAGTTTTGATACATTAGTTCATGAAAAATAAGTATCATTTTTCTGCAGTTGGCATTCATACAATAATGGTCAGTCATTGTCAGCTACTGTGTTTTTTTTTAAATCTATTTCTTTCAAAGTACTGGAGTATAAAACTGGTTGTCAAAAGAGTTTAGGTTTAATCTGAAGTTTGCCTTAAACTTGTTTTGGCAACTTAATCTCTGTGTGTCTTAGTAGTTTCATCTATGACAAAGTAGAGCCAGGGGTGGGGGTCTGAGAGGAACATTGTAATGATTTCTTTTCTCTTTTGTTCTCTAATCTCATCCATGACAGACCTGGTTTAGCTTTGGCATACTTGGAATGTCATGACGTTGGTTGAGGTTAGGAAAGTGAATGGCTAGAAGGAAATTTTTCAAGTCAGTTGATGACTGGAGAAATTGTCTATCAAATAAGAAGGTTCTGGTTGATACCACTTAATACTCGTACATATAGATTCAAAGGAATAATAAAATTAGATGAGATCTGGTAATATGTCACCAATAGCATTGTGGTAGTGAGGATATAGATGAGATTCTCAGAAATAGCAGTGTAGAGAAAATTGAAGACAACAAGTCATAGTCAGGGCCAGGTGGTATGGGACCTTAGCTCTGGATGACAACATGCAAAGGATAGATAAGGAACTCAGGTCCTGTTGTAGGAGGGAGTTTTGTGCCAGTGAAACAGAAATATAGGACAGTGTGCAGCTGGAAATCTAGCAGGTGGTGGAAACTTAACTCTGTGATGTAGACATTAGGCTTATTTGCAGAAAAATGTTAATTCTAAGCTCTGCTAGACTTAAGTAGCAGTGTCTTTTCAAAGCAAGCATGTCTTCTTAGGGATTATGAATTAAAAGAGGAAGGAAGGAGTCATCAGAAATGCCAGGCCTTAACTGCCACAGCTTCTTCTATGAGACCTTATTAGTGCTTTCTGAAAATTTTCCACCAGGCAAGAAGAGAATCAGAAAAGTAATGAGGGAGGAGAAGTACTTAGTAAAGATTTTTTTAAAGCTGAAAGGATATGTTTTAGCTAGAAAAGCAGAGATGTTTCCTTGGTTACAGATCCTTATATGTGGTAGAATTATGGTGAAAACACTTTAAAGAAAATTACTTGATTGCTAGGAGGTATCAGAGTTTTTCAACAAATATTTCATTGAATAGAAATGGATTGAACACCTGCTACGTTTAAAGCTTTGAACTAAGTGCTCCGGGGGGTGAAATATGAAAAATTATGTTCCATCGTTCCTAATCCTGAGGAATCTATACTAGAGTTAAAGAGACAAAGCACGTGAAGCATTAGACTAAATGACAAAAGAAGTCTTAAATATCCAGATAGAATGCTTTCTATTGAGAGTGCCTCTTTGTCCTTCAGAGTTCTGGACCAATGGAGAAATGCTCATAAGGCCCTAGATTGCCTTTATTCCTAACACATAAAGACTAGACTGAAGTACACACAGCTTAATGTATATTTCAGAGAACTATTTGATATTGAAGTGCAGAATTAGACTTACACTCTCAGCCCTGAAGAGCCTTTGTCCGTATAGAATAGAGAGAAATAAATCTTGGTGGAAGAGCTTGTTTACAAAAAGAAAAGGGGGTTGAATCAGCCATCACAAATTTCCTTTTTTTCCTGCATTACCCAGAGATGAAACAAGTAAGCTGCAGAAATCAATATGTATTTAAGGTCCTTATGATGAAAGGGTACACCTGGAGCAGGGAAGAAATAGTCCCTTGACAGAGATAAATTGGCAAAGAAAGGTGAAGACCTTAGGTGCTAGAAAAAGAAAGGGGCATACTGGAATCTCTACATCATGAAGAGGGTTTGAGCCATTGTTTTTAACTTTACAAAAGCTTGTAGAACTGTCTGCTGTGCAGGTGATGGAGGCAAAAGATTGAGAAACACAAGGAAGGATGTAAATATCACACCAAGATGATGCTGGTACTGAAACAAAGTGTCGAGGGGAGAAGAGTTGGCAATGGGTTACTATAAAGAAGAGAAAAAGGGGAAGAACAGAAAATAAGTGCAAATTCAGGAGTGGGATCTGAGTTACCATTTGTCTTTGCTATCTTAGAGCATCACTAACTTTTCTTGGTTTCCTCAGTCACAAATGGAGAGTTTAATTGCTGCCATGGTAGCATAGCTATTTAGTGGGAATGAGCTATTGTCAGGTAGAACAAAAAAATGCATACTAGAGCTGATATCTGGTAGATACCTGGAAGATACAGAGATGGAAAGCCTTTCAGTAGTTAGCAGAGGTTTCTGAGAGTGAGGCTAGGCCTCTTCCCAATGTGTTGGTGGTATCTTTCCTAACACTAGCTTTCCTGGTACATTTCACAGAGTATGGAGGAGAAGAAAGCTCAGTAACAATTTTCTTGGCCTTCAATGTTCTGATATAGGTAAAGAATACCTAGATCTACGAACAGCCCTGACCTGCTCACAGCAGAGAGCTCAAGAAAAGCTTCATTGAAAGTAGCCTGGTTTTATGCTTTTACCTTTCTAGGCTGAACTACTCCATGACAGATTTGTCTTAAGAGGTGGAGAGAAGTTTTTCTTCTGAGCTCAGGAATACCGTATATGGTCATTTTGCCTTTACATTGTGATAAACTTTCATTCTAAGCTTCCTATACTAAAAACTGAGTTTGTCTAATAAATACCTGAAAAAAAATGAAATGATCAAGAAATAACTGTAGGAGGAAAAAAAATCCAATCATGTTTCTAGCAAATCTCAGTAAACAGCCAGGAGTTAAGTTATCCTCAGGGGAAGGTGGGCCTTAAATGCCACAGTATGAATAAATCAAATTATAATAGTAATTCCCAAAGGACTTAGAGGGGTCACTTAGAGCATGTGTGTTTGGCTGATGAAAGCCTGAAGACCTTCATTCTGGATCTAGAAGTATGTATGTATGAATGTATGTATGCATCTATCTATCTATCTATCTATCTATCTATCTATCTATCTATCTATCTATCTGAAGATCCGAATGCTGTTTGAAAAGATGGGAGAGAGGGGAGCTGAGGGAAAATCCTAGCAGTATGAACTTGTTAAACATCATGTACTGCACAAATTATGTCATTCTCACAATGACACTTCCTTGTATTACTACTGCATTAATAAAAATAGCAACACTAATAAACAACAACAAAATACAGAACCTCTGTTTGGTGCTCAAAGATTGTGTTGGCACCAAACATTTTTCTCAGGGTGTGAGGAGAGCCAGGGACAGGTGGGGTGTTCGGGACTTTGACTGACCAACATGTATAGCTTCCCTTGAAGACAAGTTTTCTTCTAGGGGAAGAAGCAGCACTAAGTAAAGTCTGTTGAAGCAGGAAATGACTTGGAAAGTAGGTTTAATGGGGCAAGGAGAAAGAGAGTTTTAGAGAGAGAGAGAGAGAGGTTGTTAGTGGATTTCCTGCATCTAAGTTCTAGCTCTGATTTTCTGCCATTTGTGACTTTACAGAAATTTGAGATTCAGATCAGTTGTGCACAGGATATATGATTTCCAGACCTTCCTTTTAGGAAGTAACCAAAGGAATGAAGTTACACCAGACAACAGCTGCTGTAGAAATGGATAGGGAACTTTCCAGCAGGTAGGAGCCCCACCCCTTCTCCCTCTCTGTCCGTGACTAGCATAGTCAGTACCTTAGTTGACTTGGCTCCAGGCATGAGTGTTGCTCTTGCTGCAGCCGCTCAACTGTTTCTTCCACTGACTGATGAGCCATTCTTTCCTTGAGACAGACAGAGGAGGCTGAGTGCTGGATTGCAGCAAAAACCATTTGCAAAGCATGGAGTACTGTGAGTTCCTAACATTCCCTTAGCTATTTGTAAAGCAGAACTTTATGGATGCCAAGGATCTCTTAACTCAGGGAGAGCAAAGATAAATTTCTTCTTATGCTGCAGAGGGTAGAATGAAATAGAATCACCTATTGCCTATAGCCCCAGGTCAGAAAGAAACTGTAGTTTGTGTCTGGTCAGGCATTGAGCCAAGTAGAAGTGTATCCTGGGCCTAGGATTCTGGGAGAAGACTAGAAACAATCACTTCATCATCTACCTAGATTGAACTCAGAACCTACTGTTGATCAAGCTAGTGTGGATTGATTGGTGATACTTTGGCATAAATTCTGAACATAGGATGTTGTTCTGAGCAAACTGGAAAGGAACAGAGAAATAACAGTGTGGCTTCAAGTTAAACATGTGAGTGTTGAGTACTCCATATAGGGTTCATGAAACACTAGAGTTAGGAGGAAGAGTGAAGTGGAGAGAATTTCCAGCAAGAAGGTTGGAGCCATATCTGACATATATACAGTCTGCAAACCCAGCATAAAGGAGGATTTGTCTGAGGCCATTAGCTCTGCAGAGAGAACTTCATTCCTCAAACCCATTGATCAAGGAATTGTGGGAAATGGAGGCAGTTTTAAACCAAAGAATTGTCCTTGAAATTTCATTACCATTTAACACAATCATTCAGTCAATTATGCTCAGTATAAAGAACAGTCTGAGCATAGTTTGTGTGCAGAGTTGTGAGGATACAGGGACTAGAGGGCCCAGGCACCTTCCAGGAGCACAGACTTTGCTGATGCTTCCATGCTCAGTGGACCAGGGGAGGGGCTACAGTAAGGCAGCATGCGGAAAGAAGAAGGTCTGGATTCAACAGATGCAGCTCAGGTCTGTATCATCACCATTCTTGGTGGTCTCTTTTTTCAGTAAATTAAGTTCACTGATACATAGTTTTTTTGTGAATTCACATAAGTCAATCTTTTTGAGCAGAATAAGCCTGTACAGATTATATGTATGTGAGGCATGGTATTATTAGAAACAAGGTCCAGCATTTTAACCACACCATTGGCTTATGATTAAATGTAGTCATGTCTTAGAACTAACTTCAAAGCATATATCTATCAGGTAGCATTTTGGAAGCCTAATTCAAATGACCTGTGATTTTAACAAGAACCAAACTAAATTTCTTTAAAAAGATTTTTACCTGATCTTTCCAGTAATACAGTGAACAGCCTTCATATAATCAGTTTGACTTTATGACATGGTCTGTTATACACACACACACATGCATACATATACACTTCATAAGAGTTTGAAAGAATTTGAGAGAGAGAGAAGTGAAAAAAGAAATGAGAAGGATGAATGAGATTGCAAATGAAAGGATGACACATTTTGCCAGCTGGAAAATTCAGGCTTCTAACTTAAAAGGAATAATGACAAAGCCATAATAGAGAATATTATTTAAAGTTTTTTGTCATTAACAGATTTAAACTCAAGGCCTTGTACTCACTGGGCTTGCTTCCTTGGCTGGTATTTTACCACTTGAGCCACACCTTGAGTCAGATTTTTGCTGTTTACTTTGGATGTGGAACCTCATGGAGTGTTTTGCCTGAGCAACTTTGAACTGGGATTCTGCAGATCTCAGCCTCCTTAGTGGTGAGGAGGGAGTGACAGGAGGGAGACACAGCTACTAGCTAAGTAAAAACATGATGATGTTCGGTAGCGAGACACTTGGTCTTTGGGCTCATACTATATATTTTAGCCCAAATTCTTCCCATTTTTTTGAGTCAGCTTCTGGAAGCCATTTGCATTCTGAGCAGTCCTCTGTTCAGAGTGGATATAAATACACACCTTGTAGTGTATCCCACAAGAGGCCACGTGCTAATGACTTTGACACAGCCTGAGTTGCTCAGATGAAACATGGCCATCTAAACTTGTGACTGGATGAGCCTGTTAGAATGTTGCTGCGTTTGGACAGTTGCTGCTTTGGAAGTACTGCTTGAAAAAGACATGGTAGAGAACAGGCTGTTTAGAATCTAATATGCTACAAGAGAGAAAGACAATCCAATGGGAAAGGAAAAGGGTAAAGAAGCAATACTACTTAAGATACCATAAACTGAATGTTTCGTCAAGAGAAGAATGTGAACCTATCACCATCAAATCAAGGTGTGACAATATTGGCTTTCTTCTGTGAAGATGAATAAAACTGTTAAGTGAGAGGCATTCATAAAACATATAGCATTGTTACTGCTGAATGAATTTTGGTGTTAGACATCTTTTCTGAATGTCTTGTCATTTTATACTATAGGAACTATTTATCTATTTTTAGCAGGCTCTAGATCTACAATTTAGTTCCTAAAGGGCTGGAGCAAAGGAAAATAGGGAGATGCTATGTTGCTTTCTTATTGGTCATGCTGGCCACATTTCACTAACATTTAAAAGAGATTTAACACAATCCTCCAAAAGACGTGTGGTAGGTAATAAGAGCTTGAAGCAGTATGAGACCAGAATCTTGGCTCCTGACCTGGGTCCAGAATTTCTCTGCTACCGCTTATAGGTATATAACGTGCTTTGTGTTGCCATGGTCTTTTTTATTTTATACTTTATTCATCCTTCTCATTTCTTTTTTTCACTTCTCTCTCTAGAACTCTTTCAAACTCTTATGAAGTGTATATGTATGCATGTGTGTGTGTGTGTGTATAACATAGACCATGTCATAAAGTCAAACTGATTATATGAAAAGGTTGTTCACTATATTACTGGAAAGATCAGGTAAAAATCTTTTTAAAGAAATTTAGTTTGGTTCTTGTTAAAATCACAGGTCATTTGAATTAGGCTTCCAAAATGCTACCTGATATGCTTTGATGTTAGTTCTAAGACATGACTACATTAAGAGATAATACAATTTCCCCTTGGCCCCATTGTATAAAGAGTAGTTTTAACAATTAAAAGTATTTATACAAGGCAAGCTCCTTTGGCTATAAAGAAATAAAATTATAAACAATACAAACATTAATTAAAAAACTCTAGTCCCTGAGAATGATAAACTATACCAATCAAAGCCAACTCTCCAAATTAATGTTTGGCCAGAGAACAAATCAAATTTTCAATTACAAGCTGCTCAGAAATCAATCAGAACAGTACTACATGTAGAAACTTAGAGAATGAGGTTAAAAAAGATATCTAAACAGTATCATCATTTTCTATTGATGAAAGATTACAATTGATCCATGGTAAAAAAAATGGAAATGATAAACACCTGGATGCCCAAACTGAGAAAACATTGAGACCCAAATCTTGACTTCACACATTTTGTTCCTGCCAACACACTCTTCTGCCTCTCTATAGTGCTCCTTCATCCACCTGGATCCAACAGCATTGAGTACAGACAACATCTCTGTTTTCTGCCCTTACATAGAGGGACAATGTCCTGGCTGACTGAGCGATTGAGAGGAGATATATAGAAAAGGCTGGAAAGCTTTGATGGCTACTGTGACCATTTGAAGTGACCATTTACTTTTATGTCTGAATTTGCCAAAAGTGCCTTGCTCTAGAAATTTCTTAAGATACCAATTTGTAAAATTCAATAAGCTTGTATCATTCCGTTATAGGACTCCTAAATATATTCCTCCAAATGGAATTTGTATGTACATAGATAGCCATCTTCTTCATTTTCAAATGTGGAGAAAGTAAACCTTGTTTCCACTATATTTGCCAACCTTTCTTCCCTCCTGAGTGTTTTTGATACTGTCGCTATAAAATTACTAGAAGCTTCATAACTCATAAATACAAAAATATGCTTTCATTGTTCAGGAGGCTCTAAGTCTAAAATCAAAATACTAGTCGGCTTGGTGTCTTGGCAATCTTACCTTTAAGATAATGCTTGGGTTGCTGTGTCTTTATACGCTAGACGACTGAACTAAAAAAAACTAGCTGTTTCTCTAACACTAGTCTTTAATCCTAGTCTTGAGGGCTCTGAATTCATGATTTAACCACTTCCTTAAGGCTGTCAAGGTTAAATTACAGCACGTGCATTCTAGGGAGATAGTCATACCATAATATTGAGCTCCTCTTGTCTCTGATGCTGCTCATGTCAACTTCTCAGTCATCCAGGGTTGTCAAAATCCTTCTGTGTTTCATATAAAGATGTAAAGTGTGTGTACTCAAATGCATAAGGACCATCTCCTTTACTTTTCTATTGTCATTCCAGAATTGATGGAGATCTTCTTCTTTTTCTTTTTCACCATCCAACAAAGCAGTTTATGAATACAATGCATCTTGACCAAGGTCATCTCTTCCAATATTCTCACCCATCCCTCCCAATCTGCCCCTTTGTTTGGGGATTTCTTAATTATACGTCCATAGATGTGAAATAAAAGACCCTTCAATTGATGTAATCCAGTTGGGGATATCTTGACTAAAACAACACTAATAGACAATTCTGTCATTCTCTCTCTGGAACTCCTACTCCTTTCTGGAATGTTATAAAACTCCTTGTTTTACTTATAAAACAAGATTTTCCTAGATGGGGCTCATACTTTCACAGTTTTGCATGAAATATAGTAAGACTTTGAAGTTCATCTATCAACCTCGAACAAGAAGTCCTGGTATTTCCAAGTAAATTTTATCTTTTTTTTGTATGTAAATTGTTGTATTCATTTTATGGTGCTGTATTTCATTTTCTTTCATTGCTGGACATTTTACTCAGGGTCATATGCATCAAGACACAATTACAGCCATGCATAATTTTGACCAAAGATATACATAGTTGAATGAATATGCGTATATTTTAAAAGGAAGTATCAAATAGCAGGTTTATCTTGACCTTGTGTATCAGTGCAGTAAACTCAATCTAGATAGGACCTCCTTAATACTTATCGCCCTTGATGTATGTCATTGCTTTAGCATGGAACAAAATTTTCATTTTATATAGAGATTAGGAAATAACTGAGATGAGAGAAACTTAAATGCTTACACAAAAAGAATCTGGCACCTACTTAGGGTCTCCATTAATGAGAAGACAGCTGGACATTTTTCTGGAAAAGCAGTGTGTAGGAGACAGGGTACTAAATGTCACCCCCACAGAAAAAAGGGCCAAATCTAAATTTGATCTACTCCCACCAACATTGAAAATAATATTCTGTGGAAATTTGCTGTGCTCTGTATGTGGAAGAAGAGAAAAACGAAAAAAGTCCAAGAATTGTTGTTCAGGGAGCACAAGCTTTCACCCTCAGCTTTCAGAATTGGCTGGAGTTCTGAAACTCAATAAGGCCAGTCAAGCTTCTATTTATTGGTATGAACAATTTGTTCTGTTATCTAGATTCTAAACCTTTGATGTGTTTGTCTGGATGTGTCTAGTTTGGGAAATGATAAGAACATGAACTGTAGGAAAATGGAGAACTCTTGTGTTTTTTTTTTCCTTTAGAAAATGGACCCTTCTGACATTAGAAATGGATTAGTAATTAAATAAGTTTCTATATAATTCTTATTAGTAGGGAAACTACCTCATTAGGAAATATTGAAAAATATTTAAGAAGTCTTGATTTGAAAGAGGTTCAATATGATGACAATGTTCAGATTTGCAACTGACTTCCTGGGCTTAGTAAGGTGCTATTGGCAAGGACACAGTCATAGACATGCAGACCCCTGACCAGTAGAAAAGATGAGGTGCAGGACCCTTGGCCTTTCCATTTCCTACCTAGCATCCTGTCTCAGGTGACCCTTTTTTAAGGAGCTTGAAGAAGGCTCCATGGTTGGGAACAAAGGTGAATAAAACAAAATCTCCACCTAAGGATAGCTAATCACTTCCTTAAATAATACTCATTGTATGTTTTCTTCTGGGCATGAGTGTATGTTTCCAAGTAAAAAACTATCCTATGCTGGGTGCCAGTGGCTTATGCCTGTAATCCTAGCTATTCAGAAAGCTGACATCTGAATACTGTGGTTTAAAACCAGGCAGGGCAAAGAAGTCTGTGACTCTCTTATCTCCAATAAACTATTAAAAAGCTGGAAGTGGAGCTCAATTGATAGAATACAAGCCTTGAGTGAAAATTCTAAGTGACAGAATCCAGTCCCTAAATTCAAGACCTAGAACCAGCACACACACACACACACACACACACACACACACACCCCACAACACTCACACACATACAAATACAAGCCTATTTTGGAGCTTGAATGGATTATGATTAGGGCTAGTCTTTGCAGGTGCCTCAGGGGCTCCTCAGGATGAGGTGCTTTGTTTTCAAATAAAAATTAATTATCTGTTAATTCGAGGCATAAGAATAAATCTGGTCCAGAGAAAGTTGTACATTTTATTCCATGTGGGAGATTCTATTCATGAAATCCACTCATACATGAAAGATGAGGCTGTTGGTTTTCAGGATGGGAAAGAATGCAGAAAAGATAGCTAGCAGTGGAGGCTTCATCAAACAAGTTTATAGTTGATGTACTTGGGACATTTGTACAAATTGGCTTGGAGTCTGACCAATAGAGCAAATAGAGAAGACAAGTGGAGGAAGTGAAATAGAATATGAGGCAGGAAGAGGGGAAACATGTTCAGAATGCTGAGGTCAAGATTGGCCTCAGCACAGAGTCCCAGTAAGAAGATGGTTGGACTTAAATTTGTATCATTGATTCTGGCTATATTGTAATATACCTTAGATTTGAAGTGATGGAAAGTAATTCTGTAGTTAATGAGAGTTATAAAAAGTTTTTGGTGTCCAGAAACAATAAGATGAGAATTTTACATTAGGATTAATTCTGGAGGATTGTAAAAGACAGATTGATAAGGTAAAGATGGAAGGAAGGAAGAGATTAGCTTAAAGGTTATTACAGTTTCATTTTATGTCAGACATAATGGATGAGGTAGTAATGGAAGGGAATCAGTGGAATTTCCCAAAGTGGAATTTTTAGTTTTCAATTGACCATAAGTTGGAACAACAAAACAAAAGCAAAACCTGATGGTCATTTATGGAATGCTAGTTTCTGCTTAGAGATTCCTTCTCCATTTTTATAATGCTCATTAGGAGAAAAGCTTTGTTCTCCTCTACATTCTGACATATTTCATTTATAATTCTATTGGAGCCATTATAACACCTTTTTCCCTTGCACTGTAATTTACTTTATGGTAATGTAAATCTCCATGAAGACATCCCCAGTCTTGTAACAGAATACCTTACATATAGCAAGGTCCATTTTCGTCACTTTGTCAGGAGGACATCATAGCAAAGTGGTTAGAAAAGTGAAGAAGAGACTTCAGCTCAATACCATACTGAGCACCAGTGCTTGCATTAGGTTTAGATGTAGAATTGTATAAACTTGGTGACTTTCCTTCATTTATTTATTTTTGGTTGGACATAGAGCTTGAACCTAACTCAGGGCTTGGCGGGGGCGGGGGAGGGGTATCCTAGAGCTTTTTGTGCTCAAGGCTAACATTCTAACCACTTTGAGCCACAGAGCCACTTCCTGTTTTCTAGTTGTTAATTGGAGATAAGAGTTTCACGTTGTCTTTTTAGTCCAAGCTGGCTTTGGAACACTATCCTCAGATCTCAGCCTCCTGAATAGCTAGGATTACAGCTGTGAGCCACCAGTACATGGCCTGGTTACTTTCTGTTTTAAATATAATTTTATTGTCAAGGTGATGTACAGAGGGGTTACAGTTACACAGGTAAGGTAGTAAGTGTTGAACTTGTTACCCCTTCCCTTATTTTTCTCCCTCTCCCTGCCCCCAATTTGTACAGTTCGTTTCCAACGTATTGTCTGTGAGTGTCACTGTTGCATTGGTTCACACTTTGTTCTTTGTCTCACTATTTTGTTGTTCCCCTTCCCTTCCCTAATTCAGATAAATGTATATATAATAAGAGTACCAAAATCAAATACAGTGACAATAAGGGATAAACCATAGGAAAAAAACACACAAAAAATAAATCACATAGCACATTTAAAACAACAACAACAAATGAAACCTCTTGTTTCTGTGTCGGAGTTCATTTTGCTTAGTATCATCTTATATGGTCAGATGTACATAGCTATTGAGGTATTGTGCTCATCTGCTAGGACTGTCCTAGAAATATACTAATTATTACAACTGAGGGAAACCATGGGATCTATGTTTCTTTAGGTCTGGCTTACTTCACTTAATATGTTTTTTTTTTCGAGTCTTTTCATTTCCTAATGAATGGGGCGGAGTCATTCTTTCTGATGGAGACATAGAATTCCATTGTGTACATATACCATATTTTCTTGATCCATCTACTGAGGGGCATCTGGGTTGGTTCTATATCTTAGCTATGGTAAATAATGCTGCAGTAAACATAGTTGTGCTGGTAGCTTTAGTATATAGTCTTGTTTGTGATCATTTGTTTGAATGCCCAGAAGTGGGATTTCTGGGTCTTAGGGGAGCTTTATGTGTAATCTTTTGAGGAACATCCACACTGCTTTCTAGAGTGGTTGAACAAGTTTACACTTCCATCAACAGTGCAGTAGGGTTCCCTTTTGGCCACATCCCCTCCAGCATCTGTTGTTATTAGAGTTCTTGATTATAGCCATTCTAACTGGGGTGAGGTGGAATCTCAATGTTGTTTCGATTTGGATTTCTTTTATGGCCAGAGATGTCGAGCATTTCATCACGGATCTATTGGCATTCTTAATTTTTCTTCAAAGAAGTCTCTTCTTAAGTCTTTAGCCTACTTATTAATGAAGTGGTTGTTTCTTTGAGGATTTGTTTTTGGGGGAATTTTTTTGGGTTCTAAGTATAGTTAGATATGAACCCCTCTCCCAATCTGTAGGCTTTTTATTGATCTTGCTAGCTATGTTCTTTGCCATGCAGAAGCACTGCAGTTTAATGCAATCCATTTGTCCAACATTTGTTTGTTATATTTCTGGGTCTTTGTTAAAAAAGTTTTGACCTGTGCCAAGGAGCCTTAGTGTTTTTCCTATTCCTTCCTGTAATATTTTCAGGGGATCTGCTTTAATCCATTTGGAATTGATTCTGGTGTAGGGTAATGTATAAGGATCTTGCTAGTTTTCTACAGGTGTTTAACCAGTTTTGCCATCATCATTTGTTGAAGACACTGTCTTTCCTGGTTACTTCCTTAATGAGCAGTGGGCATCATGGATATATTAGCAATAGTTGCCATGCGTCAGAAAGGTGTTATAAAAGAGAAGTGTATGAGATGCTGTGGGAAAGCAGAGGAAGGAGACACAGAACATATGGAGAGAGGGGTCTCAGTCAGTAATACTGGATTTGGACCAATTTAAGGGAGGAAAGTTAAAAGATGAGAATGATGCCCTGTCATTCTTTGGGAGAAGTATCTAGAAAAAAGAAAACTAAAAAATGAGTACATTTCTTTTCAGTGTTACCCCTCCTTTGTTTTCTCCCACTTTCCCTCCTCCTGACTTCCCTCCCCGCTCAAGCTGTACAGTTAATTTCCAACATAGTGTTTAGTTAGTATCACTGTTGCATTGGTTCACCCTTAGATTTTTTTTAATAGGAAGACAACTTAAAGGAAAAGATGAAGAGAATCATATAGTCTTGTACTTTGTAATTGACCATCAAAAACATTCCTTTGGATGCATTTTTAAGTGCTTTTCTGCTTTTTTTCTTTTGTAAATTATCTTTAAGTAGGTGTAAAAAGGAGTTTCAATTCAACATGTCAGTTTGTGCATGCAATGCATCTTGGTTAATGAAACCCCTTTTCAGATATATGAAAGACCATTAATGAGAAATAAATTGCCCACTAAATTTTTGTTACAGTTCCCTGATCTATGTGTAATCCTCTTGGAGATGAATTAGAGTGGAAAAGGCCAGGAGAAAAGGCTACATGGTTCATCTTTAAGCCTTCAAAATAATGAACTAATGATTAATGTTAGAAGTAATTAGAACGATCTACAGATCGATAGATACACATGCCAAGAGTAGAACAATTCCTATTTCCAGGATGCTGTCTTGGAAGCTGAAATAGAAATGACTCAGTGAATTGGAACAGAGAAATATACAAGTCAGGCATGTACTCTGATGTACCTAAAAACTTCTGAAGAGGTCAACATTTTGAGGAACATTTTACTTCTTAAAAGGTGAAGATTCTCTATTGAGAAGGAAATAAATGTGTTCACATTTAGTTTCAGGGAAAGAAGAGCATAAGATGTACTGACAAAAACATTATATCACCAAATGATTGTCAACGTGTAACTAGTTACTGAATCAATCAAGTCATGGAAATGAGACTCCCGTTTACAATTTGGCACCTAGAAACTTGCTAACATGGAATATAGCCTGATTTTGGGTTTCCAGTGTCAAAAGAAGCTCTTCTTTATCCTAAAATTGATAAATATGAATGAGGCACTTCTTTATCCTAAATTTCCTAATAAAATAGGTTACTTAAGTACTCTATTTCTATTGATTTGTTAGTAGAAAGAAAATTGCCATGAGCTTATTAACACCTGCACTGAGTATTTTAATATTGATAAAATTTCACCTTATTAGTGGGAGGCAGATTTTAAAATTTCTTCACTCAGTTGTCAAATACCCAAATCTAGTGGTTCTTTGCATGAAAAAGATCTAAACTTGATTTAGTATATATATTTTTGTCTCAGACTCTCTATGAAGCAATTCTCAACTCCCTTATTTTTAGTGATCTCTTCCCTTTGAATACATTTTCCCCTTTCATTGTTAAATATACTTTTCATAGAGAAAAGTGGATTAAACTTGTGCGTTCAATTAAACAAAGAATTGTCAAATTAACATCAGAATAACCACTGCCATGAGAGTCAATAAATGGTGCTTTGCATGGTCTCTTTTATGATAATTGTGCTTTCTTTGTCCTACATTTTTACTGCATTTGTTTATGTCTATAAGTAATATACTTTAAATTTGCCTACTTGGAGACATTATTCAAGTGAATTCAAACTGACTATGCTCTTAGAGTCTTTTACAATTTACTTCATATTGTATTTTCTTGAGTTGTACATATTATTGTATGCAGCTGTAGTTTATTTTCTCAGCTGTATAGTAATTTTTGGTATAATTATAACACAACTTGAGCATTATTCTACTGAAAGTATTAGAGTTGTCTCCAGTTTGGGGCACTCTGAAAAATGCTGTTGTGAAGAGTCTGTTCATGTATCCTAGTGCACTGGGGGAGACATTTCTATGAAGTAAAAGTTCTCAAAGTCCTCTGGATCTGTAGTGTCAGTATATCTCCTGGGAGCCCATTTGAAATGCAAATTCTCAGGTTCCACTCCAAGTCTCCTCACTTGTAGACTGTGTAGCTGCGACCTATTATTGTGTGTGGTAATTAGCCTTACAAATGTGCGTGATAAATAATAAAGATCGAAAACACTCTAAAGTATATATGCATTAGAATATAGATAGATAATAGCATATACAGACTCTAGCATCTACATAAGATTAGAATTGAGTCAGTTTCTGCATATTTTTTAATATTGCTAGTTAAAGCTGAACTATTTTATCTGGTAATTATGTCCACTTATGAAATGACCAGCAGCATATTAAGTCAATGCCTAATTGCAGAAAACCTGGAGCCATATTGTTAATTACAAAGTTTTGAATTTTGAACCTGCTTTTTTTTTTTTTTTTTTTTTGGTCTGTTGTGAGGCTTGAACTCTGGGCTTGAGCTCTTCAGCTCAAGGTGAGCACGCTACTGCGTGCCACTTCCAGTTTTCTGGTGGTTTATTGGAGATAAGAGTCTTAGGGCCTTTCCTGCTCAGGCTGGCTTTCCCTGCTCAGATCTTGGCCTCCTGAGTAGCTAGAATTACAGGCGTGAGCCACCAGTGCCCGGCTTGAACCTACTTTTGAATATATAAATCCATTATTCTTATTCAAGGCCCTGTTACACTCTTGCTTTACTTGACTGTAAATAAGCAGAGCTGTTGCATTTTAACCCCAGATTATATCTTTACTTAATTTTTATCTCCTGTCTTATTTTAAAATAACTTGTAAAAATATGATACATACAAAAGTATACACTGCAAAAGTTGCCAAGGTGCATATGGTACTGTAAGGAAACAAAGTTTCTCTTCATTGTATCCTCCCATCTCAAATACAAGGATCAGTTTACCAGAAAGGATTTAAAGACAGTTTGTCCTGGAGCTATGTGTCATTTAGGATTAGCAATTCCTCCTCAGTTCTCCCATAGTGTCAAGACAAATCTTTGTTATGAAATTTGTAATGTTCAGTGGTAACTGTTCACCTTTCTGTCTCCTATTCGATAGAGTTGAGGATGAAAACTGAATTTTATTATACCAGTGTCCTTAGTGCAGTGTATGGCAATTCATAAAAAGACAATAAAAAATGTGATGCTATAATGACTGAAACCTATAATTTCTTTCCTTTTGCTTTAATGTTTTCTTATGTGTGAATGTCTGTCTCGCCTGATTTCTTTTTCTTAATGTGTCTCCCTTTGGTAGTTTGTAGATGGCATTCTGTGATGAATGAACCTCTTGTGATGAATGCAGGCAGACAAGCAGTTAATGAGCCTCATTGGCCTTTAGATTCTGGAGCTCAGAAGGCGGTCTGCCTTCCATGTCTGCTTTGTATAGGCTGTAGAAGATAGTGCTGCTTCTCTGCTTTGACTTCTAAACAGTCCAGTCTGAGGATCATTGATTAGAGGGCAAGAACACACTCATTTGATTAGTGGAAATGCATAGCTATGATTTTGTTATCCTAGAAAAAAAACCATTTACTTGTGAGAAGGAGCTTTAATCTTTTACTTAAGTGAGTTTTCTTCCTGGGAAATATTATAGGGTCACATGTGTTGGGACTTACTGGGGTTCTGTGTGTCTACAGTTTCACACTAAGTTGGCCTCTTTTTGAGTCTAACAAGATTGTATGTTAAGATCCTTTCTGAGTTTAGACAAAGGATATTAATTCCACTCTGACAATATTTGAATGTTGAGAAATTGTCTTTGAAAGTCTGTATTTTACAAAATAACTGCTTAGCATTATAACTAGCAGATTTATCTCTACTGAAACTGGAGGAAAATATTTTTTTTATTATTGTGACTTTGGGGGGAAGTTTCCTTGCACTTTAAGGACAGGAGAAAAGTTGTTTGAAGCTGGTGTTTGGTTGATGCAGCCAGTAACCAAGGTGTGTGTGTGTATGGAGGGGGTCCTTTTATCTGTGTTGTATATGGGAGAAATTCTGTTGCCTAAAATGCTCTGGTCTTCTCATGCTGCATCACAGCAATGTGAGTGATAAGCTTTCCCTTGAAAAGAAAGGTCTGGGGCATGGAAAATGCTCTTCTTTAAGGTAAATCATGGCATCATGACCTTTACCTTGAGGTTTCTGAATCTATTACGATAATTACCTGGCATAGAAGAAAGGACAGACATTACTAAGAGTCAGGGGAAATCACTCTCAATTTGTAGGCCAGGAGCCAGTGGCACATGCCTCTTATCCTGTATACTCAGGATTCTGACCTCTGAGGATATCAGTTCAAAGCTATCCTGGGCAGGAAAGTTCACGAGATTCTTATCTCCAATTAATGAGTGAAAGGCCAGAAGTGTAACTGTGGCTCAAGTAGTAGAGCACTACCAACCTTACAGGAAAAGCTAAGAGACAGCACCAGTACCCTGAGTTCAAACCCCATTACTGGTACATACACAAAAGTCTTAGGCTATATCTTCAAACAGTATAAAGTCAAAGGTATATGTGGTTGTAGAAAATTCTTTACTGTATATTGCTAATGACACATGAAGGATGCAAAATACAAGTAAGATTAGTCATCTTCTATCTTTAAAATAGATGCTGATGTTAGGTGCCTAAATTTCCTCAATACTGGACAAGACTGGATACTTTGGTCAGAGGAAATGGTTCAAGGTATAACTATAATGAGATAGAGCTAAATAAAGACATTTTTCCTATTAAACTGAACAATGTTTTCTCATAATTTAGTATCACTTTATGAAAAATAAGGATAGATGAATGTACAGCTGTGTGATAACTTTTATTCAGCACTAGAGAGCATGAAGTTCATTCTACTTATGTGAAACAATCAATGATAATTACTGTAGTAATTATTGCTTAGAATTGTCCTCCTTCTTATATTCCCATGATAAACAACAAGAATGTAAATATTTCCTTTAGAAAGGGAGGCTTGAGAAGAGTCAGGGCCTGAGGAAATATTGTTCTACAGGCTCGAACTTCTTAAACTGATATAAATTATGGAACTGTTGAAGAAAAGTTCCTTCTTGCTCATGAAGCGCTTATGAATATCAAATAGATAAATTATAAGTGAGTAATAATTTACTAATCTTTTGAAAGGATTTTTTTGCTTCATGACTGAGGAATTCAAAGAGAGGCGCTTCCTTTTCAGAATCAAAGACATTTATATACATAGACATTAGTGTTTGTGTGTGTGTGTGTGGTGTGTGTGTGTGTGTGTGTGTGTGTGTGCGCGCACCAGTACTGGGGCTTGAACACAGGGCCTAATACTCTTGCCTGCCTGTTTTTCTCAAAGCTGTTGGTTTACCACTTCAGCCACACTTCCATTTCCATTTTTTTGGTGGTAAATCAGAGAGAAAAGTCTCATGGACTGGCTTTGAATCACAGTCCTCAGATCTCTGCTTCTTAAGTAGCTACATTACAGACATGCGGCACCAATGGTTGGTTCAAATACATAGAGTTTTAAAGTAACTGTCCTTCATTTTATCTTTTTCTATGAAAATGTATCATATTATTATTCCACTTCTTCAATTCTTATTAAATTTCTCAAATTCTTGTTGTTTCATATATTTCGTAAGATATATTATTACATTTCTTAACTACTATTTTTCTTCTGTGTTCACTGGAGACAATGATGGTTACCCTTTTACTTGGACTTCTTCCAATAAAGAAAACAACTAAGGAAATAGGAAAGCTTTTAACATTCAAGGTGATCAAAAGTGTGAGGGAAATATTTTTTTTTAAAAGAAGCAATAAAACATTCTTTGGAGGTCTTTGTTAGACTGTAAACTTTGTGTAGGTGAGAGTGTCTAACTAAATAATATAGAGAACACTATATATGGCCTGATGACTGGAAAACAGTAGGTGCTTATTCAAATATCTGTGGAATGAAAAAGTCATTCTTTTCACAAATGCTCTATTCATTCTTTGAGTGATTTATTCTTAAGTTTTAAGGAAACACTGCAAAGCAGGATGGTAATTAGCATTTCTTGTAGTGTGATTGTAGAAGTAGTGTGATTGTATGTAACTTCTGGTGCCCTGTGTTCCAAATTCATATATTGAATCCCTAATCTCTAAAGTGAGTGTATATGGCGATGAATGTTGTGAAGGTAATTAGAGTTGGATTGTGAGCAAGCTCTTCCCTACCCTCTCCCACTTTCCCTCTCTCTCTACCTCACAATGTAAGGATAGAGAAGGAAGTTCTCTGAAAGCCAGGAAAAATCGTATCAGAAGCTAAACAGGTCAATTTCAGCTTTTGGACATCTCAGCTTCCAGAAGTATGAAAAATAAATTTCTGTTGTTTAAGCAACAAGCATTTTGTTAGCATAGTCCATGTTCACCTATACAGGTAGGTAAAGGGAGCATTAGTATGATATCTAAATGCCAACCATGAACCTTGCATAGACTATGCCTTTTAAATGTTGTACCTAATGTGATGTATATGTTGCATTCTACTTTAAACAAAAGAAGACCTAGTGAAGGTGAGATACTGAGTATTTGGCTAGTAAAAGTGGTAAAACTATGGTTTTATGTTAAGTGAATTAATTAATTAACTAACTAATTAATTAATTTTTTGCTGCTCCTGGGGCATGGACTCTGTCCCTGAGCCTCTCTGTGCTCAAGACTAGTGCTCTACCACTTGAGCCACAGTGCCACTTCCGGCTTTTTCTGTTTTTGTGGTACTGAGGAATCGAAACCAGAGATTCATGCATGCTAGGCAAGCACTCTACCACTAAGCCACATTCTCAACCCTAATTTTTTTTTTTATAATTTAAAAAATGTAGCTCTTCCCTGGAAGGGACTGCAGTGCGAATGAAGAAGAGATGAAAGACAAAAGAACCATAAACAAATAATGATAGAATTGGCCAATAAAATTAAAGGAGAAATGCAAAAACAACGTCAAGAATACAAAGAAGAAATGATAAATAAAACCCAAGACTCCAGAAAGGTAAGGAGAGAAAAATAGACATGCTATGCATTACATTCAACGATGAAATGGACACTACAAGAAAGGATCTCAGAATGATAGAATAAGGTTCCATTTCTATAATGCAAACCACAGTGAAATCCATAGGTAACAGAATAAGTGAATTGGAAAATAGAACTTCAGAAGTCGAGAATAAAACATGGGAGCTAGAACAAAAGTAAGGACAAAATACTCAGAACATATCAGAGAAGTCCAGGCATTGGCAGACTCAGCTAAGAAATCAATCTATGCACAATTGGGATTGACAAGGGGGAAGAATTTAATAGCAAAGGTATCAAAATCCATTCAGTAAAATAATAACTGAGAACTTCCCCACTCTTAAGAGAGAAAAATCTCACCTGCTTAAGAGCCCCTAGTAGACTGGATCCAAGAAGAAACACTTTTAGATACATCCTAGCAAAAACATTAGACATGAATAGCAAGGAACTAATTTTAAATGCTGCAGAATTAAAAGTGGAGCTATATTACAATGGGAAGAAAATCAGAATCCTTTCAAACATCTCCACATAAACCCTCAATGCAAGGAGAGCCTGGAATGGTATAATCCAAGTGCTGGGTTGGTTTCATATCTTAGCTAAGGTAAGCAATGCTGAAGATCGACAACTGCCAACCCAGACTGATCTACCTGCTGAAATTATCATTTACATTAGATGGTGAAACCATCATTAAACATGAAAGGAATTATGGTCACTAAACCAGCATTACAAAGAATTTTAAAGGAAGGAATACAATATGCATAAAAAATCAAAATCAAAGAAACACATTAGACAAAAATCACTAGAAGATAAATTTAGTAAACATCGGAAGAGGAAAAACCAAAATACAGGAAATCATGAAAATGGCAGGAAACAGGACACACTTCTCTATAATGACCTGGAACATTAATGGACTCAATTCTCCAATTAAAAGAACAAGATCCATCCAATGTTTGCATTCTGTTTTGGGTTATTTTTGAATTGATTAAAACTTCCACTAATTATGATATATGTCTTTTAATATATTAGCTGTATGTCAAATTTACTGAATTATCAAAAAATATTAATCTCTGGTCTTAGATAAAAGAATTCAGATACAGAAATTTGCACAAAAATTAATAATGCAGTTCTTTATAATACTTGATGTGGATGGAAGTCTGAGTGAGTTTTCTCTTTAAGATCAGGATAATTTTATTAAATTTTTGACCTTCATATTTAGGCTACACACTAATGATATTAAAAGCTACTGCTTTCACATGGCTATTGTGCATTTCTTTTGAAATCTTGGAATATTGTTTAAATTTTAGACCATTGAATTTATCATAAAAATTAAAGTGAAAAGCAGGGATCTATTTTTGGACTGGTTCACTGAGCCCCACAGTACCTAGTAATTCTGTTTTCCCCTGATTTGAAATATTATCTTTATCATATGATTTATTCCTATAGCTACATGAGGGGTTATATTTTGTTCTTCTGATCTGTCATATACTTGAATGCTAATGCTGATCTTTAAATTATAGTTGACTATACAATGTATTAAAATATTCAATATGTAATTATCTGCTTATGGTTATAATTTTAGGAATATCTTTTATGTTTATGCAGTCATTATTTAAGGTTTTTTAAATTTACAGAAGAAAACACATACATCTATTGAAATGATAATGTATTTATAGAACAATTTGTATATAATTTTCCCCTTTAAAACAATGCCACCTTTTCTAGGAACATGCATTTATTCTACATTCTTTCATTACCTTCAGATAAGTTTGTGGCTTTCTTTATATAAGATCTATATATTCATTACTGAGTTAATATAGTGTTTTTGTTATAATTTATTTTGGCAATTTTAAATATTACATAAATATGATATATTATTTATCACATATTACACACATATAAATAACCAAGATAAAACCATATAACTTTATGTATAAATTCATCTATGCAACTGAGATATGAGCATTTATTTTACGAATGACCATATTATTAACAGCATTGTTTGTGGTCTTTTTTTAATTTATTTTTAATTAATTTATTTATTTTTTGGTCGGTCATGGGGCTTGAACTCTGGGTTTGGGCGCTGTCCCTCAGCTCTTCAGCTCAAGGCGAGCGCTCTACCACTTGAACTACAGCACCACTTCCGGTTTTCTGGTGGTTTATTGGAGATAGGAGTCTCACGGTCTCTCTTGCCCGGGCTGGCTTTGAACCGAGATCCTCAGATCTCAGCCACCTCAGTAGCTAGGATTACAGGCGTGAGCCACCAGCGCCCGGCTTAAGTTTGTGGTCTTTCACTAGATTTTTTCAGATAGACAATGAAAAAAGAAATGATTGTTATTATATTTTAATACTCAGGTCTGATTAAATAGGAAATTGTGATATTAATAATAATTGTTATTTTTATTGGTAAAGTGGATTCTCATCATTATATGTGCTACTGTTGATTGATATAAGATAGCTGCTAGTCAATAATACTTTTTGATTACAACTAATTCAGAATTATAACGTAGCAACATATAAATAATATAGAATATTTACAGTGAGCTTAACTACTGGCAATTTGGCATCTAATCTTAAGGATTTTATTTGCTGTTTGAGGGATTTAATACGATTTTTCCTGTTGAACATTCATTCCTACAATTTTGTTTTAGGACAATTCCATCACCCCCAGAACTTCCCTTGTGCCTCTGTCATCAGGTCTCAAGTGCACAGCAACTCCTTTCAACCACGTGTCCACTCTACAGCCCTATAGTAATACATGCACTTGTCTTTTAAAATGATTAAAGTGTTCTGTTTCATCGATCTAGTCAACCTTTTGTGATAAATAATTCTGCAAAGAACATTGTAGTACTAACACTTTTATATTTTTATAGATTATGTAAGCATATTTCATAGCCCCTTGGTACCCAGGAGAATTGCCTTATAAAAGTCTTTTACTCTCACATTATCAATGTGTGAGCATTTTCATATATCCCCTATATCATAGGGAGTCATTACATGGTCTCAATTTTGCCATTCTAAAAGACAAAACAGGATAAATCTATGCTTTGGTGCAGTCAGAAGCAAGTAGACAGTGGAGCTATAAGTCTTGTCTTACTATTTAACTAGACTTGGGTGAGTAAACATTTTATATTTGTATTATATGGAATACAAATAAAAAATACAAATACATTATTGCTTATTCAAAGATATTTTGTACTATCTGTTGATATTTTGCATGAGAATATCCACAAACTTCTCCCATTGTCATTTTGACATATAGATATATTGGAGTATATGTATTACATATGGATGTTGATGTAGACACAGATTCAGATATACTCAGACAAGTATACTGTATATTATTGTATCCTATTTTAGCTATCTTACTTTACTCAACTCTGACTTCCCATTATTCCCTTTCTGTAATTCAGCCCCAAAAGAATAGCACTACTTGCTTTATTTTGCAATGATACAGAATTGAAAGGTATTTATGAATACAACAAGAACTTAATATATGCTTGCTGATTTATTATTTGACTAGCTAGCACACAAATAAAATGTCTGTAAGCCTAAAGGTCTTTGCTTTCCTGCAGATGAGACTGCAGACATGTGGTACATATTCTGTTTGCCATTCACAGCACAAAGTTTTAGGAATGCCAACAAGCAATATCCCAGGTATATACCATTACCATCCTACTTTTGAAGGAGGAATTTTTTTAATATGTCTGGCTTCATTTTAGAAGCATTTGAAAGGCCATTTCTATTTATTTTTAATGAGAGTGTAATAGTAGTAGTGGTGTCCAATTTCCTTTTTCCCTGTGTGTGACACATAGAACAGCTTTGTTACTATTATCTAGTTTTAGAACTGAGGATGTTGTATTGCTGGAGAATTGAGTCTGCTGGTCAAAATCCAACATCCATTTAGATAAAAGCTCTGAAGAAACTAGGAATGGAAGGAATATACTTGAGCATAACAAAGAATATATATGCAAAACTATAGACAAACCTACTGCAAACATTGTACAAAATGGGGAAAAAAACTGAATAGATTTCCTCTAAAGGTAGGAATGAGATAAAGTGTTCACTTTCTTCCCCCTTATTGCTAGAATTCTCATCCAGAAGAATATGGCACAAGAAAGAATAAAAAGGCACAAACAGAAAAGGAGGAAACCAAATTATCAGTATGTGCTATTTGTATGAGTCTATTCTAAAAGACCCTAAAATTCACAGGAAATAATCTTAAATATGATATAGGGTGTTGACAAAGTAATAGAATATAAAATTATATACAAAAGTCAATAGTTTTTCCTTCTATAAAAAACAGGCTGAGAGAGAAATCAGAAAATCAATGTAATTCACAATAGCTTCAAAAACAACAGGGGCTGGGAATGAGGCTTAGTGGTAGAGGGCTTGCCTAACATGCATGAAACTGGTAACCATATAAAGCTCTCAGTAACTACATAAACAAAACAGGCTGAAAGTACTGCTGTGGCTCAAGTGGAAGAGTGCTAGCCTCTAGCAAAAGAAGCTTAGGGACAGTTTCCAGACCCTGAGTTCAAGCCCCAGTATTGGAAAAAAAAGAAAAGAAAAAAAGAATAAATTTAACTGACTAGGGAAAATGTCTCTACAATGGAAACTTCAACAGAAGAAACTGAAGAAATACTAGCAGTTTGAAAGACTTCCTATATTCATTGATTGGCAGAATTAATATTGTGAAAATGGCTAGATTACTAAAAGTGAACTGAAGATTCAACCCAGTCTCCATCAACAGTGTAAGGATGTTCTTCATGGAAACAGAAAAATCAGTCTAAACAATTTATATGGCAGCATAAGAAACCCTGAATAGAAATCCTGGCCAAAAATTAATACTGGTAGTATCAAAAGGCTGGACTTTCAATACACTAGAGTCCTAGTAGCAAAACGACATGGTACTAACACACAGAAAGGGTACATGGCCAATGGAAAAGAATTGATGTCCAGAAATAAACACATGCAGTCTTAGCCAGCTGATCTTTGACAAAAATGCCCAAAGCACGCACTGGGGAAAAGATAGTCTCTTCAGCAAATAGTGTTGGGGAAAGTGGCAGCTACTCACATGTAGAAGGCTGAGATTAGAAGGCTATTTCTCACCCTGTAAAAATATCAGCTAAAAATGGATCAGACATCTTAACATAAGAACTGAAACTTTGAAAATACTATAGAGAAACACAGTGGAAACATTATGAGTGGAAACCTAGGCAATAACTTTCTGAATAGGACTCTAGTAACTCAAGAAACTGGAACAAGAACTGACAGCTAGGATTGTACCAAGTGAAAAGAAGCATCTTCACACTAAAATAAACAATTACCATGATAAAGAAGGAGAAAAAAATCTTTGCGAGCTGTCTATCAAAGGATTAACAAATAATTAGACATCAAAAAAACAATAAATGGGAAAATGAGTTGAGCAAACATTTCTCAAAAGAGTTACACATGACCAATAAACACATGAAATGCTTACCATCTTTAGCCATAAAGGCAATGCAAATGAAAATGACAGAGATTCCATCTTACCCTGGTCAGAATAGATATCATCAAGAAGAAAAATAAAAGGCAAAGAGAATGGTGGTTGCTGGCGTTGGGGGCGGGTGGGGGGGAAGGAACACTTAGGTACTCTTAAGGGGAATGTAAAGTATCACAACCACCATGAACATCAGCATGGAAATTCTTCAAGAACCTAAAAATAGAACTACCATATGATCTTCCTATACCACTCTTGGCCAACAGCCAGTAGAGAGAGTAGCACATCCATGTTCATTGCACCATTGGTTACTATAGCCAAGCTATGGAATCAAGCTATGTGTACAAGTGTTGAGTACATAAAGAAAATGTACCCCCCCACACACATTAAGAAAGAATGAAATTATCATCTGCAAGGAAATGGATTGAATTCAAGAGTATCATGGTGATCAAGATAGTCCAAGCTGAGAAACAAATATTGCATAGTTTTGCTTATATGCAAGATATAGAGATCTGAAAACACTACCTCATTGCAAAACAGGCAATGTTGGGTGATGGTAGTGGCAGAAAGGAGGATGAAAGTAGAGAGCAGTATTGGATAAATAGGATGGAAGTGTATCGTGTGTGTGTGTGTGTGTGTGTGTGTGTGTGTGTGTGTGTGAATATCATAATGAAACCCATCAAAAGCTATTGAAAAAAGGGTGAGAAAGTAATTGATGGTTTAGGTTCCAGGTACCAATGGCTCATGTTTAGTCCTAGATACTCAGGAGGTTGAGATCTGATGACTAAGGTTAGATGTCAGCTTGGTGAACAAGAAATATTTTTCTCAAATTAACTTGCAAAATGCAAGAAGTAGAGTCACGTGTCAAGTGGAAGAGTGCCAGCTCTGAGCAAAAAAGGCAAGTAAGCGTACAAGACCCTGAATCCAAGCCCCAGTACTATCTATCACACATGCACACATGTGCGTGCACGTGTGCACACACCATACACATACGTGTGCACACAAATCATAAAGGGTTTTGATTTGCTCAGACTACACTGTACTTGTGTATATAAATATCACAGTAAAATCCTTTCAATTAACTTACCCTCATTTTAGAAATAACAAGTGAGTTGTGATATAGTTCAGTGGTAGAGCTAATATTTAGCAAGTCTAGAGGCCCTGGAATTAACTCTCAGCAAAACAAAAAGAACAGCAGCAACAAACAAAAACAGAGAATAAAGAAATGAATCATTTTATGTTGCTTTAAAAAATGAGAAGTGCTTCATGAAGACAGAACACTTTTACTAACTGAGTTTGAATATAGGGAGGACTGAGTTAAGCCAAATTCTACATATTTCTTTACAGTAGCTTATCTGAGACCTCAATATCTTTAGGTGCACTACAAATGCATAAATGTACTGACAATTAAACTCCCCTTTTATTGTAGTAACTATGAATGTTTTTAGAATATACTTTATACTGTGTGTTTTTAAATTTTTGACACCATTATCCCAAAGAGCACATCCATTTTGAATAACGTGGGTTCTGTTCTTAACGAACAATGCTGAAAGCATGAAAACCAGCCACAGGTGAAGGTCGGCATTTTCCTGTGAACTGTTCTAGTGGAAAAGAGCATGAGTTGAACGTATTTATAAAGTACCATGTGATGTTTTGTTGCTTTGTATGTCCTTCCCCCATGGTATAACCCCTGTTTTCACTGTATTTGATGTTGGTATAATTTGAGTAGCAGAAGGGAAAAAATTGTTTAAATAGGGATACAGGTTGACCCATTGCAAAAATGAGATGTACAAGATGCTATGTGAAAAAATGAATTTTACAATTTAGGCGGGGGTGGGGGGGTAGAGTGGAGTATATTTGTGGAGTTGGGAGGGAAGGGATGGTAGGGGAAAAACAAAAGAGGAGGCAATAATGCTTGATAAGAAATGTACTCATGGGGCTGGGAAGGTGGCTCAGTGGTAGAGCGCTTGCCTTGCATGCATGAGGCCCTGGGTTTGATTCCTCAGCACCACATAAGCAAAAAGAAGTGCTGTGGCTCAAGTGGTAGAGAACTAGCCTTGAGCTGAAGAGCTGAGGGACAGCGCCCAGGCCCAGAGTTCAAGCCCCACAACCGGACCCCCCCAAAAAAAGATAAATGTACTCATTACCTTGCCTGTGTAATTGTAACCCCTTTGTACAGTATTTTCACAATAAAAAAACTTATTAAAATAATCACAGATGAAAATAAATAAATAATCATAAGTTGCAGCCTGAAAGGTAGTAACCAATAAGAAGGATTTGGAATATATTCTGCTTCTTTCTTCAGAATTTGTAAGAGAGATCAGGGAAGCATCCACTTGGCTGTACAAGACAGACTGTACAGAGCAATAGGAGGAACCAGAAGATGACAGGGAATGATTATGATCCTATATGTCCCATCTATGCTGATGGCATTTTTTACCCAGGGTGGCACAGATCCTTTCTGCCCTAAACCAGATAGGGTCTGTGAATTTACTGGGGCCTCCATGTGGCAGAATAATTGGGCCAATGAAGTGGTTTAGTTAGGCCTGTGTTGATTAATTTTGTATGTCAACTTGACTAGGCCACTGAGTGAGTGCCCAGATATGTGGTCAAATATCATTATTCTCTATGTGGCTTTGAGGTTTTTATTTTTTAAGAGATTAACATTTGAGTAGGTAGATTTAAATAGATTGTCCTCTATGTGTGCGGGCCCCATCCAATCAAGTGACGATCTAAACATAACAAAATGGCCGAGTAAATAAGAAATTCCTCAAGATCCCATGAACTGGCTCATGGGTTGTTTTCTGCCTTCACATATGAACAACAATGTCAAATTTATGGGCCTTCAGTTCCCTGACTTTAAATTTGAGGAATTCTCAGCCTCTGTAATTATATGAGCTAATTGATTCTCATTCTGTTATGTGTGTGTGTGTGTGTGTGTGTGTGTGTGTGTATGTATGTATTTGGTAAAATCGATGATTCCTCTAGTGTCCATCATATAGCTATCTAGCCCTCCTATTGATTCTATTTCTCTGAAGAATATTGACTACAAGCTCTCCTTGGATACAAGGAATAGAAACTCACTTGAATGATCACAAGTAATTAGCTGGTATTCATGAAAATAAATGTGCTTCAGTTGGATTTGGTCAAGTAGTAGACCACTTGCCTAGCAAACAGAGTCTTGACTTTAAATCCCTGCACTTCTAAAACAAACAAACGAACAAAGTTTAAACTAGTTGACTAAGGATACTTGCCTAGTAGAATTACATCTGAAATCCAGTGCTTTATAACTTTGTGTCCTGTGTTCTTCTATTTGTATGAGGATCTTATGATTTCAGAGAATGGTGTTTCTCTTAGATCCTACATAGAAAAGGAGGGTTGTAATGGATGTCAGAGATTTGAGACCCAAGGCTCCCTTTTATTGATAGGAATATCAGCCAGGTTGCCTTGTCTTCGATGGGGTATTGTTAGCATCTTTGAGATATTCTCAATCTACTCTTGTCTCGCTAATGGTCTCTAGAGTTGCTCCTTGGATCATCAAAGATCTGCCATTTCTACTAGGCAGAGCCTTTAGTGCCAGGCCCTTTCCTTGTCTGCTGGTCAAGTAAGGAAATGCAGACTGAATCACATGTCTATGCTGGTGCAGTGAATCATCAACTTTGCACAAAGTCTCCATGGCACTGTGTGTCTGAGACAAGGTCTGTGGGCTGAAGAGTTCAAGCCAGAACACAGATCTCTGTCTGGCCAGGGAAGCTGCAATGACTTACATGATGACTGAGGAGGAAGTATATCAGCACAGTTTAAGCTGTGCTCAAAACAAAAAAGTCTGTATTATTACACGATATATTTCTTTCCTAAACAGAGAACATATGCCCATCAAGTAGCAGGAAGTAAAAAGACTGATTTAGCCTTGCTTGATCTGGTTTAACCATGAACTTAGTGGTGAATCATAGAAGACAGGGTCTTTGGAACTCTACTTCCCACCAGCAGTTTTAAGGCCAATCCAATATTTGTCAAAATCAAACAAGGCTCAGTCACATTTTATGCAAACAATACACAGACTGAGAGAGAAGACTAAGTTGGCCAAGTTAAAACACAGGTATCAGCTGGCCCCACCTGGACAGGTGGCAAAGATCTTTTCTTTGGGACCTATTTGGAGTTGCATAAGTGGAGGTTTGCAGATGTGAAAGGCAGCCTTGGATAAGAGGCTCATGACTGGATTGGACAATGGGTCTCTTGTCAATCAGCTTCTTAAAGCTCATAGGAATTCCTAATATTGCTCCCCACACAACTTGACTCTGACTCTGTGACTATAAATTGTCTTCATGTCTCTGTGGGGTCTCCCCTGTCCCCACCCTAATCACCCAGCTCCAGTTTCTCTGGTAGCCACTCACATCTTCTTCCACCCAAAGATGTACCTTTATGATATAGAAACTTATTAATGTATATTATTTATAAATAGCCTAACTGTAAATATACAAACTGTGGAAAGGAGCTTAGACTCAAAATTATCTAGTATCTTAGTCCATTTTGTATGTCTGTAACAGAATAACAGAGACTGGGAGCTCTACAAGGAACAGCTCTGGTTCTGAAACATTTAGGATCAAGACTCCAGCAGCTTGCAAGCACCCTGCTGTTTCATTACATGATATAAGGGGTAGGGCAAGAGGGCAAACCCACCTCTCTCTGACATCCAGGGCCCTATCATCTCCCTCTGTACCTCCCCTCCTACCATTGTCATTTTGGAGATTAAGCTCCCATCATGTGAATTGTGGAGGGCTACCATCCAACCTGTAGGACTGGGTAAATTTTAATGTTTTCTTGTGGCTCTGACTTCCCTGTTATAACAACTCTTTTTCCTTTCGAGTGCTTCTTTATAGCACGTTCCTATCAGTTCCTAACTCCAAGACACAAGGCTTTAAATCACCCCTCCTCCCCCGCCCCGTGTGCCTTCTAACTAATAATAAGGCAATTTTAGTGGTTTTTTCCTTTTCAACTGGCCCATCATGACTCCTTTTTAATGGCTGCTGCTTGCAGTCAGTTGGCATAGGAGGAAAATCCAGATGCCCATTGATTCCATCTGTATCTCTTATGCTGACCCTTCTCCATCTGCATGGTTTCAATTCCCCTAAATTTTCTTTTGCCTCATTTGGCAGGACATCAGTTGCTGTAAGCCCTGGCTGCACACTGGAATCTCTGTTGTGTTTAAAGAGTACGATGCACAATTCCTTCCTCAAAAATTCCGATTTAATATTGTAGGGTAGTATTAAGAGATCAATACTGTTAAAAATACAACCCTAGTTATTTTTTTAACTGGTGACAGTACTGTGGTTTGTAACTAGGGTTTCACTTGCTAGGCAAGTGGTTCTACCATGGAGCCACATTTCTAGTACCTGTTCATTTTAGTGGAAGTTAACTTGTCTTTGTAATGTGTCCAGTCCTGTGAGTACAGAGGTAGACCAGAACCAGATCTTGTTCCTTTTCATGACAGTTGGTAGACATAGGAGACTTTTTCTTTCACTCAGAAGAAAACTCTATGGGATACCATCTCCAAGTAACCAGCAAAAATCCAGACTGGTATTGTGGCTCAAGTGGTAGAGCACCAGCAATTATCAAGCAAGCTGAATAAGCATGAGGTCCTGAGTTCAAGCTCTAGTACTTATATAAAACCATACATAAAAATGATTCTTTAGCAAAGCTGGTATGAGCCTTCTTAAAAAAGAAACTATTACATCTTACATCTACTGTGGATAGGGACAAGGTTAGGGTCTTGCTTACTCTCCACTTATGGGACTAGAAAAACTCACAAAAAACCAGTTCATTTCTATTGAATTATGCAAAGATTTTATTACATCCTGTAGGAGGTCTCCTATTCTAGAAAAGTTTTCTTTTCTTTTTTATTCCTTTAGTGGTACTGCTGTTTCAACTCAGGAGCTCAAGCTTGCTTGCTCATGGCTGGAACTCAACCATTTGGGCCACACCTCTGGCCTGATTTTGTACTAGTTAGTTGGAGGTGGAGTCCTATAGACTTTTGTTGTTATTTCTGCTGCATTTTGGCCTCCTGAGTGAATCACAGTTGTGAGCCTCTGTGCCTGGCTCATTTTTAATTTTTTAAGAGGCTAGATCATTTCTCAACAGAAATTGAGAAACATTTAATACAAAGATGCAGAATAATTTCTTTAAAATTGTACAGCTTTTCTCAGCTATATGTTGTATTACCAGGGGATTTCCATTCCAGGCTTGGTTCATTTGTATTCTGTTTTACCAAGTGGACAGCTGTTACAAAGTATGAAGGATGGATTTATCTGAGTTAAAGAAACAGTGGGGTGATTTATCATGCTATTCTTTGTTGCCCACTTTCTTTCCTCAACAACAGTGATAGATGTGGTAAATATCTGAGATTTGCCTGGACCAGAATTTTCCTGTGCTCACAGCAAAGTTGTCTGTGTCTGATGTGAGAAACTAAGTGTAAGGAAAGGGGCCTGTGAACAGGACATGTATCTGAGACTCTGGGAGATAATGGGTGAGACTTTTCTTCCATCAACTTTCAGACTCTACTTATCAGAAACTATTCAACAGCAACTTTTGATTTTCCATTTTATTAAAACTGTGGCAATTAAAGAGGGAACATTACTCTAATTAAGTAATTGAGTAAAATAGCGAACAGATGCACTCTGACTGTTGTGGACAGCCTTCCTCATTTACAATGGTGAGCATAGCAAAGCCATCTGGACCTTCTTTTTTTTGTATTCTTTCTCCAAATTGATTTTTGTTTTTGAGATGTCACTCCAATGATTTCTATACTATCAAATCTATTGCTTCCAATATGAAAAGTATAGAAGAGCAAACAGTGATCATAATATTATCAATGAGGTCTTCTTAGACAACTTGCTCCTGTCAGGAAGGACCAAAGGACTTTGCTTCTGCTTTTTGTTGCTGGGTCAGGACTCAACTAGTATTCTGGTCTGATACTAGGAAATCATTTTATGTGTAGCATGGAATGGGATTCATCATCAAGACTTAGACTTTCTGTATGCTTGATTGCCAAAGCAAAAGTAGGACAGAACTTTATGTAACAAACTAGCAAGCCTGATTTCTCTTCTCTGAAGACTGCTCTGGTGTTCAGATTTCTCATGTCTGCTAACTAATAGAAACAATTTTAAGATTTTATAGCAGAGGATTTATTATTTAAGTATTTGGCCTTATGAATTATGAAAAGCAGAATGCACCCGATACCTGAACATTGATCTGATGGGTGGTGGGTTGGCTCAGTTGTCTTGTTTATCTAACTCTTAGAGAATATCAAAAGAAACTTTAACTCTTTGTCTAAGTCATATCATACCCATAGTTGGTTACTTTTCTGTGACTAGGTCTTCTGTTCTTTGAGATAAGATATTTGTCTTTTCTTTAGTATTACTTTTGGATAGTTGACTATGTTCCATACATTATACATACCAACCCAGATGCCCCTCAGTAGATGAATGGATCAAGAAAATGTGATATATATATACACAATGGAATTCTATGCCTCCATCAGAAAGAATGACATTGCCCCATTTGTTAGGAAATGGAAAGACTTGGAAAAAATTATATTAAGTAAAGTAAGCCAGGCCCAAAGAAACAGGTCCCATGGTTTCCCTTATTTGCAATAACTAGTGTATGTCTGAGACAAGCAGAAAAGGTCAGATAAGTTGATGTTAGGTGAAATGAACCTCAAGATAAGTATTCAAATGTTTTTTTCTTTCTTGCTATTGTTTCTAACATATTTATAAGATGATTTCTTTGTTGCTTTGTATGTCTCTCCCCCACGGTATAACCCCTGCTTTCACTGTATTTGATGTTGATATAATTTGTGGAAGATAAGGGCAAAAACAAATAGAGATTTAAATAGGGATACAGGTGGACTCATTGCGACAATGAGATGTACAAGTCGTTACGTTGAAAAACGAACTTTACAACTTTGGCAGGGCGGGGTGGGGGTGGGGGTGGGGGATGAGAAGGGGTGGGAAGGGGAAATAAAGGAGGAGGCAACAATGCTTAATAAGAAATGTACTCATTACCTTGCCCATGTAATTGTAACCCCTCTGCACAGTATTTTCACAATAAAAAAATTAAAAAAAAGAAAGGCCATAGACTTTATTTACTTTTGTGGCAATTTGGAGACTAGACACTAAGATCAGATCACCTTACCCAAGATCAACCAGAGCTATAACAAATTGTGTTATAGTTCAGAGTTTGGACCTAAGACTGTGAACTTCAATAGTTCTGGGTGTTGGAATTCACTGGCACCGTGGATAATTGAATGTAGGGGTGGGAGATGGTGGCTACAAAGATATTTCACATGCTATCACCCTGCCCTGGATCTCCTAAGAAAGTAGAATTATATAGAATACTCAGAATGAGGGCTACCTAAGTAATATTTAGAAACTCAGATGGAAAATAATCTTTAAATCTCATTTGATAAATGCAACATGGCCTAGTCTTAATGTAAGCAATAGATATTTCTAAGATGATAAACTGAAATAAGTAAAGAAAGGAGCTGGCTAAAGGATAAGACTCAAAAAAAAAACAAAGTTCAGTATCGGCACAAAAATTTGCCATAAAAGAGAACACAAGTAAAATGTACAAAAAATAAAAAGAAGAAAAAATAATTATCAAGGATAAATGTTAGTGGGGCATGGTGATATACACCTGTAATCTTAGCCACTGGGGATTTGGAGATGGGGGGATTTGAGTTTGAGACCAGAGCAGCAAAGTTATTAAGATCCTATTTCAAAAACAAAAGAAAAATACAAGTACTAAGTGATTGAGTGCTTGCTTAGTAAGTTCAAAACCCTGAGTGCAGTGCCTAATACTGTACCAAAGCAACACACAAATATCTATTTGAAATAGTCTCTTTAAATGAAGTAGAAAGAGACAAAGTGAAAAATGTGCTTTGATGCTTCACCTGGTACTCTGTACCTGCCTTACTTCCATGAGCATGGGCTAACATATCCTAGGCTCCCTTATTGGGATACGCTCATCTGTTGGCAGACTTCTCAAATTTATCCCTTGATTTGAGTTTTCCCAGTGCCTGTTATGTCTCCAGGACACTTACAAATGGGTGTACATTCTAGTTATTACAAATGAGGGAAACTATGCAACTTACATTTCTTTAGGTCTGGCTTACTTTGCTTAACATAAGTTTTTCTATTTCCTTACAAGGGGGGCAATCTCATTCTTTCTGACGGGAGCACAGAATTCCATTGTGTATGTATGCCACATTTACTCAATCCATTTGATGTTGTTTGAAAAGAAATTTACTCATTACCTGACTTATGCAACTGTAGCTCCTGTGCACATCCCTTCTTTTACAATAATTGTTTAAAAAACAACAAAAAGATGGTTGCATATGCCTGTAGCCTGCCATACTTTCTAGCTCACAACTGCAACCTGGTCTAGATCTGGTAGCTGGTCATTTTTATTTGGAACACACGTTCTTGCAGGAGTCCTGCTTATCCTGATGAGGACTCTGCCACTAACCTTCAGCCTATCCATGAGAAGGTCATTAAAACCAACTAAGCAGGAAGGGCCGTAAGCAGTCTTGTTAGGGGAAGCCTCGTAGTCAGCTCTCCATATGGCTTCTGCTTAAGTACTGATTAAAAAGTGTTGCATAACTCCTCAAGGGACTCTAGATGCAAGAGAGGCATTCAGACATGGGTTTAACTCAAACTGATTTCTTCTTGCATGGGATGCCCAGTACAAAACTATGGACTAACATGTTATCCATAAAAATGGCTTATGAAATACTGCATTCCTTTCAGTTCTTTAATTAATGGACTGTAAAACCCAGAAGGAAATCATTAGCAATGTGGGAACTATAAAATGAAAGATATACTATTGCACCTTATTAAGATTCAATTATGTTCAACTTTAGATATGTCTGATTTGAGCAGGTAATTATGCTGCTTTTTTATTCTTTAGAAAATTGGATAGCAGTCCTGGCAGAGCTTTGGGTAAGAAAAACTTTAGAAGGATCATCAGTGATACTACATGATCCAGTACTATTCACCGGAGTCCAGAGATGATGGAAATATGGAACTTCAGGGCTGAGAAAGTCTGTGAGAATGTTTCTGAAACTGACCAGAGCTTGATGTATTTGTGCCTCTAATCCAAAATATATTTTAGACAGTAGTTAGAATATAATTATTAGCTCTGGTTTGAACCTAATAAAACAAAGCACAGATGCTCTATCAAGTAGCTCCTTGTGTTGTAAAGGAAAATGGGCTTTGAATTTAAGAAGATATGAGTTGAAAGATCCGGGTTGTTCCTTACCTGCTATGTGACATCAACAAGTTGCTTAGTTGGACCCTTCCATGGATTCTTCAATTGTAAAGGAGCATAACACAAGTCTCTCTCACATGACTTCTCAGGGTTCACCCCTAATATGTATTTATATGCAAAATTAAATGTGTGCTTTGACTTGGTACATAGTGATGAAATGCTGATATTTTTCCTTCTTTAAGAGTGGGGTTGTAGTAGGCGCTGGTGGCTCACATCTATAATCCTAGCTACTAAAGGGCTGAGGTCTGAGAAGAGCAATTGGAAGCCTGAACATGCAGGAAAAATTTGTGAGACTCTTACCTCCAATTAACCACCAAAAAGCCAGAAGTAGATAACAGTGCCTTAAATGGTAAAGCACCAGCCTCGAGCAGAAAAACCTAAGGGGCAGTAGCCAGGCCCAGAATTCAAGCCTTAAGACCTGTCCAAAACAGGTAGTTAATTAATTAAGAGTATGGATTAGAATGGCAACTCCTTGTGGAAGGTCATCTCTGAAGTCGGCAATAGGAAAGGGTAAAGTTGCTGCCAGTTACAGCATTTCCTGAGAACTAGTGAAAACCAAGCTGGGAGTTCTTTGAATGTCAGGAATACATGAGTTTTCAAGGTGACCTTGAACAGTTCTCTGACTGCAGCTTCCATCGCTGAAGGACCCTGCCCTCCTCCAGGAAGGTTTCTCTCACCACTTTACAACACAGTAACCTTTTCTTCCTTCAGAAACGGTAGCTCACAGGGCACTTTATGAAGCCCTGGGGAACTCTTGCCTTGCTTTTAAAGTTCAGGTCGATGACTCAGCTGTTTAACTCACCCAAATACTTCCTGCTGTCTGGATCTGTATTCTCACCGTTCCCCTGTTTCCAGCTCCTAATTCCAGTTGCTGCAAGCTAAGTTACACAGAAGAAAGTTCTAGCTCTTCCAGACTAGGTATCAGGCTTAGCACTAGTGTGATATGATTATGGGAACAGCCACACACAAAACCTCTGTAACCCCTGTCTCCTGCCAGGTCTTGTTGTTTTATTATTTTTTGAAACATCAAATGATTTCCCATTTCCCCCTCTCCATTGTTTGGGGGAAATGATTATGCTGTGTGAAAATTTGACTTTTCTTTTGTGCATATTTTAGCATGCCAAATTTTTGACTAAAACAGGTAATTATTACTGTGATGAGTTAGTTTTGTGTTTAACTTGTTCCTTCCTGAGTGAAGAACTTTAGAAATTCCCTTTCTTTTCTACTGCATGAGAGGAATGACAGCAGAGGCATTGAAATCAAAGATGCGAATGTTTTCAGAATGATGCTAAGTCTATAGGGAGCACTCAAGACCTCTCCAATGGGGGCTCCACTTTGAAGGAACATGTATGGAAGCTGAAAATGGGAGGATAGAGGATTGAGGAAGAATGCTGTAAAGAAGTATGAGAACCGTAACACCTTGCATGCTATCCCTTGTGGCTGGAGGAGAGTGAGCATGAGGATGGAGAGAGGCAGCATGAACAATGATTGTGGGTAGCCTCCAAGACATTGAAGGCACTGAATGCTGTGCTAAAGAGTGTGGCCTTTGTTGTGAAGGTGAGAGACAATACTGTAGATGATGATAATAGCCAATCAGAGCCTCCACAAAAAAGTCCACAATTGGGGCTTCTCTCATTCCTGCTCTTCTGTGCAAGGATGAGGCTTTGGACTTAATCATTCCAAAATAGTCCCACCTTTTCATATCTGGTGTAGTGGGGTTCATCTCTATTGATTTGCTTTAAAACTTTATGATAAATAGTTGTATAAAATTTGCTTGTATTTTGAAAGTGAAAATAAGAAATTTTCTGTGTGGGGCATTTGGGCTACCTTCCAGAAACATAAAGAACATGTATGCAATGTGTATGGTTGTTGGAAGCTTCATTCAAAGAATCTAAGAAACACTGACCTAAGTCACAGGGAATGACTTAACACTGTTAAGTATGGGAATAATATGATCATCAATAGCTCTGAGGAAGAACCCATTCACCAATTTCATTACAACAGTTCTCGATAATGTTTAATTTTATACCAACTATATAAGACAACAATAAAAGCCAACTGAGCTCCAAGGAAGGAGAGATCTCTATTGGCTGGAAATCTTGAGAGTCTTGTCCATAGGAGGAGCAAGAGAATGTTGAGTTTAAAGGGATAGAAGGATCTGGGGAGAAAAAGAAGAGGGAGAAGAAAACAAATAAAGACTATGCAAAGAATGTAGTAGTAGGTATATGTGAATGTGTGTGTGTGTGTGTGTGTGTGTGTGCATCTATATGTGATATACATGTATGTGTTTGGGGGAAGTTCAGTGATAAGATTGAAATTAATTTCTAGAAACTGAAATGGAAAGGAATTTAGTTCTCATTACATTTAAATATGTCTTAAATGGTGGAAGAGAAACAAAGAGAGTAGTTGGTGGTAAGAGGCATGCAGTTACAAACAATATTAGTAAAAGTGGGGAGAGAGAGGGAAGAGAGAGACAGTCATATGGAAGCACAGAGTGAGAGTGAGCTGGTAGGGAGGAAGGGAAGAGAAGGACATTTGAGGCCAGGCGGGGTTGCTCTATTTAATTCCTTGTATCTAGGCTTAGCTAGGTTGGAACCAGCAGTGATGAGAGCCCTTCTCCAAAAAGTAATGAAAAATGAAGTTTCCATTTAAAGAAGTAGAAGCAATTGGGGTAAACAAGACTATCTAGCACAGCCATACAAAATGGAAGAATTTTCAGCCAGACCTGTGCACCAGCTCAGCGAAGTGTGAAGTGTGTTTTGTAGGAAAGATAGAAATGAAGTATTAGGCTTCTCCATCGACGTCTGAAGTATTTTCACTGTACACACAAATTTCAGTTCCCTTGATTTATCATCCCACTCTGGTGCCTTGGTGTTATTTTTCTATAAAGTACTAGAATCTCCAGTGACAGACCTGATGTAGAGAAAGGAGCAATCATCCCATTCTGTAGGGCTAGCAGAAAGGGTTCCAGAAACAGTCTGTGAGAGAGGCCCAATATGGACAGGAGATGCCAAGAGGGTGATATCTTCTCCTTCCGAGTGATTGGCTCTGATCAGTTCTGAAAGGTTGACTGGAGTCAGTTGCTGTTTCAGAAGTATTTCCAGACCTTCATGTTAAGGTCTCTGTTTCCATGGATGCTGTATCTACTTAGCTGGGTTATGGGAGTCAAGGGGGCATTTCTCACTCATCTTTGAAGGCTTGGTATATGGAATTTCCTCAAAGGAGACAGAGGGAGTTCAATCAGATGGTTATTGGGAATTGGATTTTTTTGTCATTCATGGGACTTGAACCCTGGGCTTGTATGCTTTCCTCAGCTCTTCAGCTCAAGGCTAGAACTCTACCACTTGAGCCACTGCATCACTTCAGGTTTTCTGAGTGGTTTATTGGAGATAAGAGTCTCATGGACTTTCCTGCCTGGGCTGGCTTTGAACCTCAATCCTCAGATCTCAGCCACCTGAATAGCTAGGATTACAGGCATAAGTCACGGGAGCTCTGCTAGGGAATTGGATTTTTTTTTCACTTTCCTAAGCAATCCTGAGGAAGTAGTGTTGGCACTATTCACGGCTTTGCTATAGATAGCATATAATGTAATTATAAATAATCTCTCACCGTTAGCTGGTGAAGGCTACTTCCCAATTCCTTGAAGAGTATAATCATTCCAGTTCTGTGACTTGGGAGGGACATTCATCTCTCCCTGACTCAGTTTCTTGATCTGAGCAGTATACTCCCTTTCTTACTTAATAGGGATTGTAGAAGCTATATGCAATGCTGCCTAGAAAAGTGCTCTAACGCAAGGTTTTCTTCTCCTCTGATCCTTTGAATCACACCTACTGAAGATGGCACAAGTCTCCTGACTTCCTTTCTAATTAAAATCAACAGTTACCTAACTGGTAAAAGTATGGATACCATTGTTGTCAGCTGATCTTTGATGTCCATTTCTTACATTAACTCTGGGGGTCTCTTCTTTTCCTTCCTTCTGAAGTGGACTTTGGACTGGCTGAGTGCAATAATTTTTACCTTTTGATGTGGGAAACAAGCTACTCCCAAATCCTGGTGGCTTTAAACAAACATCTTCAGCTCCTGGCTCTGTGAGAAGATAGTTCTCTGATCTATGTGACATCAGTGGTAACAGATGGAGCTGAACAAACCACTCACAGTAGCTGCGTCACTCACCCTGCTGTCTCCACAGTGTTCCATGGCACTTCTCTCTCTTTACCTGGCAAATTCAAGAAACTCAAGTCTCTCTCTCTCTCTCTCTCTCTCTCTCTCTCTCTCTCTTTCAGTGGCTTTTCAAAGTGGTCACACTACTTATGCAAAAGCTGACATCATCTAGTGTGATCATTTGAAGAATGCTCCAAAAGGACAAGATGTTTTGTTTCATGGGGCTTGCATAAACTAGCTGTAGTGTCATAAAATTACAATTCTAATACATTCCATTGGCTCGGAGTCACTGTGGGAAAGGACCATGGATATAGGGCATGGTTGATTGGGGATTGAGGAATATTTTGGACTCATTGAGGAGTCATTTTGGTTCATAGTAATTTATTACATCTCTCTCTCTCTCTCTCTCTCTCTCTCTCACGGTGTGTATCTATCTCTTCTTCTCTCTCCTTTTCACCTATGAAAAATTTCCATGTTAAAGTTTGAGTGTCCCCTGGTCCTGTGCATGGCTTGTTTTTGGCACAATGGGTGGGAGAATGTGTATGATGAACTAACTCTTGTTACTCAATAACATATGGTCATCACTGTTTGGGTCTTTCACAGCTTTAAGTGAAGTGAATGGTTCTAGATACCCACTTTCTGTGGACTTGCACAGTGAGCCCACTGGAGACCAGGAAATCCACAAAGAAAAAAATGATGCAGCAGATAATGTGCATGGTATTTTTCTTAGGCCTCTTAAAGACATTGACAACCAACTTGGGCTTCCAGTGGAAATTAATCTACACTCATCAAAGAAAACCAGAGGACAAGTAATGGGATTGATAACGTAGAGTAGGAGGAGAACAGGGAGAATCAAATATTAAAGAAAATGTGAGAAATGGCCATACACTGAAATTGGCTCCAGGCAGAGAAAGTAATCTACACTTTATGGCAGTGCTTCCAATTACTCACTATTGGTGCTAAAAAATACTTGCCAGTTCTCAACTTGTAGATGGAGATAAATCTTACAAGTTTGGTTGTGTCAGGTTATCTTCCAGTCTACACTAATTGAATTTCTAAAAGACTGTCTGAGTCCTGATTCTCTGGGAAGCTTGTCCAGGCTGTACCCTCTCCTGCTGATTCACAGTCTCCTCTCCACAGCTTGATTCATGGGATAGACTAACTGCATTACAAGTTCAAAGACCGTGGTCCATGGTCCCTACTTCTTTTATCCTCTACCTTTGTTAAACATGTACATACCCTCACACACACATATACATTAACACCCTGCATACCACACAGACATTCGCTCACTTGCAAGCACATACCCTTTTTCTCCACAATTAAAGCCTGGACCTATTATAAGCTAGGCTTCCTGATACTTGCCAAAGAATCAGTCCCTAATCCCTAGTCCATTTGTAATAGCTATCTAAAAGTCTCCAGGTGCCATTGCCAGAGATTTCTTGGTCTATTTGCTGCTAGCTTTGGTGATGTTTGTAATTTTTCTTAGTCTAGCATTTCCCAAAATGATTTCTCCAAAAAGTCCCTGTGGAATGTTAAATATATTTTATGTACCCAGGGAAGAGCTACAAATCACACTGACCAAAAATACTATGAGGAAACTTGAAGTGAAGGAAATCACTTGTTTCACTGGATATGTTCCAAATTTATTTCACCACAGAATAGCGTTTCTGAAAAGAAGAAAAGTTGGTGGTGCTAGAGTTTAAACTCAGGGCTTGGCTGGCGGAAGAGAGTAGCTTAAGTGTTAGAGTGCTTATCTAGTAAGAATAGTTCAAACCCCAGTACTGCCCCCCCAAAAAAAACTCCCACTAAACTCAGGACTTTATTCTTGCCAGGAAAACAGTAAGGATACCTAAGCCACACACCCCAGCCCTATTTTACATTATTTATTTTTGAGATAGCATTTTATGTTTTCATCCGATAGTCCTGAAACCTCAGTCCTCCTGCCTTTACTTCCAGAATAGCTGGACACAGGCAATGCCACATCCAACTTGATTTTGAGATAAGGTCTTGATAATTGTTAAAATATATACCATAAAAATAATAGCTGCACCTGTTTACTTTTGGAAATAAGGTTGAATGGAAATCATTTTTTGGAGCTGATGTCATATAACCCTCATCTCTTACTCTTTATATCCCTTGGTACTGTGCTTCTCCTATACCTGTTATATTCCTTTGTCTTTCACATAGAACTTACATTTTTGATTTGAAGTAGATGGAAAGCTTGAGAAGATGACACTTTGGCTCACTTGGTACTGCAAGGGGATGGCAGGGGCATGGAAATATCCTATCTAGACTTTCCTTTTGGAGCTGAGGAAATGCTTGACAATGGAGTACAACAATGCCCAAACTGTGACTAAAACCTAGGCATCTGAGATCAAGGAAAGAGCATTACTCTTCACTTTTCTCCATTCACCAGGAAGTGTTTTCCTAGACAGTCAGCATTTGGGCCTGCTGACTTTGCTGAAAGTAGGCAGGGCCAGAAGCTCATAGGAAGAATTGTGATTTCCACAAGATGTAATTAGTAATCTTGCAGAGTGCAATACATGACCTGGAAATGGAGCAGACTGGCAGCCACAGCCCATATTTTTGGCCAAGATTGAATGCTGCTTCCAAAAGTTCTGAAAACATACAGTACTGTAGCTCTTCTGCCTCTTATTTTTGAAATAAAAGCTTCTCATTTCCCTGGGATTGGCAAAGGATGGAACAACTAGGTTCTCAAAAAAAGAACATTTTTGAATATCTTCCCAGGAGAGATAATTGGTGGGCACATAACCTAGTGGCAAATGACAGTATAGGGAGCAGTTCAATCTGACCCTTTGGAAAGACCTGAAACACTCAAGGGAAATGGGAATCCAAGTTGTGCTTTGGGTAGAAAGCCCTTCTCTCCCATTGTGATCAAGGACCAGCATGGGTGAGTTCATTCTGACAGGTGTGTTTGCTGCAAGAATCTCTGCAGTGAGGCTGAAGCTGTGAGTAGAAAGTCACATGACAGAGGAAAATAAAAACTGTGTTATAATTACTGAATAGCACTCAGCCTCCTTCAAGGCTTGGAGGTTTTGTCAAAATACCAAGGCCAAGGATAACAGTAGGGAAATCTGTATGGAGATTTTAAGGGTGGCAAGAAGGATAGTGAAAACATACTCCAGTATGGTGTTTCAAACTCTTGTTAAATAAATACCCATAAGACTTAGGGCCTTAAAACCTGGTGAATGCTGAAAAAAATGGTACTGATGTGATCATTTGCATACCCTAAATTGGCTCTGTTCACAAAAGTGAGCACAATAAGCAAATTAGTCCAAGAAGAGTCCAGTGTTGCATTTCCCATTAAAAGGGCACGAGGGCATTCAAAAGATTCAGATCAAAATTAATACTCATTCATTGCTTAGGGGACATGTGCACATACACATGTCCCCTAAGCAATATAAGTGACAAGCCAGTTACTATAGCTTCTGGGAAGAGTTGATCCAGTGTCTTGTTCTTTGAGAAAGGGCCTTTATACTGTTTAGTATGTGAATTGATCTGGAGCATTATCTTTGGCTTGGGAAGAGCAACAATGCAAATGTGCTGCCCATATGTCCTCCATGAATAGAACTGCATTTACATATATGCACATGCCTTCCTTGGGGCTGTAAAGAATTAGAGCCTTGTCCGCCTTGTGTCTCCTCTCCCCTATTCTAACAAATATCTGAGATATGAGTCCTGAGGTGAGAGGAAAATAATCCTGCTTCTTTGAAGGAGACAGAGCAGAATGTAGCACAGCATTCATCAGCAAGACCTTCTCTGTGTGAGTGAAAGAAAAGAGGAGATAATATTGTTTGGGGTTCTGCCCTTCAGTCTAGCATAGATAAGAAGGGCTGAAACATGTCTGTGTAAGGTTAAGAGAATCCACAAGGGCTCAAAATGAATGGAGTAGGTCTCTTTGAGGTGTAGGACACTGACTGAGACCTTCAAGACATGTTCTATGCCAAGAAGTAATTAACAGACTAGGAGCCCTAGGCCTCTCTTAGCTTGCTCCAGACTGCAGACATGACACGGAACCCAGCAGAATAGTATTAAATATATACTGAAAAGTGTTGCAAATGCAAGAGGGGCCCATGAAAAGTGAGAAGGCAAACCTTAGGCATGAAGAGAAAAACTATGCTGATGAGATAAGTAGAAACAAACAGGCATTGCTAGTGGAGCAATATTGTGGGCTTAACTTCTGGCCCAGACAGAAAGGTCCTGCCCCCGTGGTAACCAAAGACATAATCTTGACTTTCTGATTGGCTCATGTGTATCTGGTGAGCCATGTGAGTCTGCTTGCCATTTACTGTCTTTACAGGGACAAGAAATAAACCTAAACACTCAGGAGGATTGATTCTGGCCACCAAGATCTTAATTGAAATTCAGAGTCTTGGATTGGAAAATTTTCTGCCTATGCATTTACTCATTCATGCCTTAATAGAAGAATAGCCTTCAATAGCACGCATTACAATGGCAAATTACTAGGCACATCTACCAAAATGTCATTCCCAGAACTTTCCCAACTCCACATGAGTTATAGCAAACCCATTAATTGATATGGTCCTGTGGTCTTCTCTTGGAATCTCACAGATGGTAGATATTTCAAAGGTCAGCTAGTCTTACTCATAATGTGGATCATGCAGCAGGCACAAATGTTTAATGCTATACTATGCTTGTTCAGAAATTCTTAATAATTAAAAAATTATTCTCATATTTTGATTTGGCACTGAGCCTTACAAATAATTTACTTCTTTTGACCACATCACTAGGTACCTAGATTATTTAAAAGAATTCTAATGATAAGAAACTCACTGTAGGGCAGTTTCAAAAGGTAGAAGGTTTCCTTATAGTAGGCTAAAAATCACTGACATCGGGTCATCTGAGTCTGTCCTCTGTGGTTTAAAGAATAGTTTGGGAAAGTGGGAGAGGTAGACGAAGAAATGGTCTTCCACAAAGTTACGCTTGTGTACTTCCACTAGGGAAACTATATCCTCAGAGACCATTTTCATAATAAATATTAGTAAACTCTGCTAGGGAGAGAAAAAGAAACATCTTCTAAGGAGTACTGCTTCAAATTACATACCTTGATTATCTGATGATTGTTTCTATTTGCATGATGCCTTTATTAAAAAAAAACTTTGTCATGTCCTATCTTTTGTGGTTAATACATATTGTATGCATATAAACATCTCTAGCTTATGGGTGAAGAAAATGCTTATGGATTTAATTGGCTCGTCTATTACAACATATCCAATATGTGGAAAAGCCTAGCTTGGCCGAGGTAAAGTGGCTCCAGTCTATAATCCTAGCTGCTTGTAAGGAGGAGATTCAGGGATTGTAGATCAAAACCAGATTACTCCAAAGCAAACAAACAAAATAAAATCCCATATTCAAAAACTCCTTTTTGATTGAAGCCTGGGTGTGGTGGTGTGTGTTGATTATCTTAGTGAATATGGAAGTACAAGTAAATAGAAGGATCATAGCCTGGACCAACTGGTGCTTAAAGTAAGACCTTATCTTGGAAATAACCAATGAGCAAAGGATGTGGGATGGCTCAAGTGGTGGAACACCTACTTGGTGACACCTCCAAAGAGACAAGAAAGAAAAGCTAGGCTAAAGATCTATATTTTCCAACCCAAGCCCATCAGTGCTTTCTACCACATAGATAGAGAGCTTATTGAAAAGAAGATTGTGACATAGTCTCCTGTACTTATGCAAATCCTATTAACAGAGCTTAGGAAATTGTTATAATCATTATGATAATGATATTGCAAATGCTAGCATTTATGGAATTCCATGTGCTAGGCAACCCACAAAGAATTTACATACATTATCTTAATTAATAGTCATCATTACCATCTGAGAAATATTCTTAATTTTGTTTTTTGTTTTTTGGATGTGAGTAACTTTAGGCTTAGAGATGGTAAGAAGTCTGCTCAAGCTCACAATGATGATGAGAAAAGGTGCTCAAATATAGATGAATAAGTGAAGATGTATCATGCTTCCCATAGAAGTCAAGATTTGGACTTAGTTTCTGGTGAGAGGTGATCAGCCTCTGCTGTCCTCCACTGCCACAGAGTCTTCATTGTCTTGAGGCTCTCTGTTCTGTTACTGGACTGCTACATTGTAAAACTTCTTCCAGATTTTGTATTGAAATTGACTTCTACTCTTGGACTTAGGTTCTAAACTCATTTGTCTCATGGAGTAGATTTGTCTCCTATACTTTGTGACCTCTGAAAACAGTCAGATGAAAAGTCAAAAGTCAGTGTGACTACTCAAGGAGGACTACTATCAGAATCATTTTTAGCTATTATGTGCCATTTACTTACCATCAGGGTCCCCTTTGTACATGATGAAAACCATGTGTAGAAAACAGAGACCACAGAGCACAGGAAACGTTCACAAGATAATAATACTCATCAGCAGTTAGCAAAATCAGGCTTCCAAGTCTGGTCTGACTGGATTTAAGTCTATTCTTTTGACTATATCGCATAGTCTGTGAGGAAAATGTTTTTTCGTGTGTGTGGATTTTCTTTTGCCAAAGGAAACAAATGGAAACTATGGTCTCTCTCTAATTTCATACCTTTTGATTCCAGGGAGACATGTATGCCTGGTGGTTCTAATAGATCCCTGTCCTTTCTCAGAGAAGGAAATGTCTACCTGGTAGGGTGATGCCCAGTAGCCTGGGGAATGTCTTCCAATCTTTGACAAAGGGGTGGCCAAGAAAGCTAGCAGAGTGGCTGGGTAATGGGTGAGTAAATAACACTTACTCTGATAAACAGAGAGGGGAATATTTACAACTGTATTCATTAAACATTTACAAGGTTATTATGTAATTGGTTGATAACAGATTTCGGCTAACTTTGAGGTGATGAGCAATCCTGTTAAACAGATGGGACCAATAGAAACATCCTGATCAGACAAATGTTTTCTGTATAATTGTTCTGGTGCTTTGTTGGATTTGCCACTGGGAGAGAAATCCCCAATGGAGAAAGGGACCTGTGGTAGATATGGTTATAAACTCTCAAGTTTTGTTTTGTTTAATTTCATTTTTATTTCCTGTAGGGAATTTCTTCTACATTCCTTGTCACGGGAGCTGTTTTACATTTGTTGTAAGCCCCATTGTATAATTATTGAAGACAGTAGCAGGGATAAAGACTATCTTTGCTTTATTCGCTTTTCCCCATATACCCAGCCTAGATGTCTACGGCATTTCATCATAGAATCCTCTGCAGCATGCTGAGTTTCTCTTTACTTCCTAAGCTGGTCTCCAATTCAGATTTTCTGAACTGTCATTATTGCAGTCAATGAGCAGTATAATGAATTTGTTATTTAAAAAAATTATAAACATTATTTCACTACAGCAGCACCTTCCTGCCAGACTGCTCTTGAGTTCTCAAGGTGTTCAAAATCTTGATCCACATTTATGTAAGTTATGTGTGTGGGGGGAAGGAGGGGAACCCCATGCTCTTAGGGTACACTCAGTGCACTGGAAGTTTCTGTGCAAGAGTCAATTGGGACTATTGTCCTAACCTAGTGAATTCTTTTTTTTTTTTTTTATGGTAGGCTAGCACACTGGAGTAAGGAGACAAAGTATACTCTTCCTCTTTCTTTTTCTTTTTTTTAAAAAGGGTGCTTG